>NC_045428.1:112668140-112758140 GCF_902635505.1 Sarcophilus harrisii
ATTAAGTATAATGATCCCTATCTTAGTCAAGAGAGTAAAATAATAAATGTTATACTCAATTCAACATGTAAACTTTTAGAAATAAATGGATTTCTTCTATGTAAGTCACTCATTTCAGAACACATATAATTTGAACTCTATATTAGTTGGGAAAGAGGCTAAAATGTATCCAATAGTAGATTTTTTTTTTTTTTTTTATCAGTAAAGGAGTCTCCAAAAAGTAAGAGATTGCAAAGCTATAGGCCTTTCCGGAGGAAAGTTAGAAATAAAGAAGATGAAGAGGAAGAATCAATCTAGCTTTACGGCCTTTACATGAGGAAAAAAAAATCCATATTTCATCTGAGCATATCTACACCAATAACTCTAAGGGTACATTTTTATTTATAATGAACACAAGCCTGAAGCACTTTAGACTTAAAGCTATCAATAATTATTACCAAACAGGAATATGATTCAAAATTCTAAAAAGTCTGCAAAAGGCTGAAAAGTATAGCAAAATGCTAATGGTTCTGAATAGAACAAGGAAACTGATGGATCATCTGAGGTCTGTTTGTGTGTATATGTGTATATGTGTGTGTGTATGGGGGGGTGGTGTATAACTCCTTAGTAAGAAAGTCGATTCTACATCTATTTTTTTAAAAATAAAGATTAGCCCTTTCTTTCTTTTATTAAGATCAATGTTAAATATAAACACTAGAAAGATAGAAAATTACAGGTAAGGTGGGAAATAAAATTCTTCAAATGAATATAGTCTATCATCATGCAGGGGGAAAAAAAGGTTTAAAGAGTTTTTCTGAAACCTGGATGTTAAATAACTTAGCATGGAGATATGTCAGTGACTTTTGTTTTGCTTGTTTACTTGTTTTTTTTTTCTTCACCCAGACATTGTTTTCATTAGGTCAACAAATTTTTAACCATCCTTTATTATCACAATGTGACCATTACTTGTTTGTCCCTCCCCCTCCAAGATTTCAACATAACAGTGACAATGTTATTTTTATAAGGAAAAATATATGTTTGTATCTTCTTCATTACAATGATGTGATGTCACAGTTTTAAAAATCATGTATTTTCCCCATTGCTGCTACTACAAAATAAAAACAAAAAGCAAGCAAACTACTCTCCATATTTGTGTGTGCATGTATACATATAGGTGTAGAGTACCTTGCTTTTCCTATTTTTCTTTCTCTGTGTGTATATAATTTTGTGAAGTTGAAAGACTTGTGCTATCTAATACACACACACACACACATGCGCGCAAAATGTATTTCTAATAGGCTCATTTGTGGAGTAGTTGGAAGCATATTTTTAATGGTCATAGATGGCAAATTTCTGAATATTTTACAAAGACATTCAATAATTTTATATATATATATACATACACATACATATGTGTATGTATATATAATGTGTGTATGTATAATCATGTGCACACGTAAATATGTATACATATATGTATATATATTATATATTTACACAGTATACATGTATAAACAACTTATTGGCAATCAATTAATAATTGTACAATAGAAAAGGTCAATTAGGATTAAATTGTGGCAGCTCAATTTCAGCTTTAACTTAACCTAGGATTTTGATATAGTTGTTCTAGAGAACCAAATAGAAACTGTAGCAATCTTACAATCAAATAAAATGATGAAATATAAATTATACCCAAAAAAATAAAAATGGAGAAAAAAGAAATTTCTTAAAAATATTTCCAAATATTTAAGAAAACTAATTGAAGGTTTTGTCAATTTATAAATTCACCATCTATTGCCATTAAGAATATTCTTCCAAATTTATGATGTCAAGCTACTTTCAAGTACAAAAATCTTAGAAAAGGTATCTGGGGAATAAGTCATTGAACGTAGGAAAAAAAAGCAAAAAACAAACAAACAAATAAAGTCACTGCTATGTGCTTCCAGATGATTCCCATCTCAAGCCACATTAATAAGCCTGCTATACCCTACTATAGGGGTATCAAATAAAAAGTCACAGGCTGTGTATGGAGCTAACAAGATTAAAATGTAATCAGGAAATATTTTTAAAAATAAATAGAAATACAATAAATACATAGTTATGTCCAACTTTTCGTGCACCCATTTAAGATTTTCTTGGCAAATTCATTTGATATTTGAATGTTTTGCTACATCCTTCACCAGCTCATTTTACATATGAGAAACTGAGGCAGAGTTAAATGATTTGTCCAGGGTCACACAACTTGTGTCTCAGGCCAGATTTGAACTCCAGAAGTTGAATCTTCGTGACTCTACACCTAGCATTCTAACACCTGTACCACATATCTGCTACACAAAAAGAAAAAAAAAATCTGAAAGGAAGGAAGAAAGGAAGGAAGGAAGGAAGGAAGGAAGGAAAAAAGGAAGAGAGAGAGAGAAAGAGACAAAGAAGAAGGGAGGGAAAGAGAGACATAGAGAGAGAGAAAAAAGAAAGACACAGAAAAGAGAGAGAGAGAGAGAGAGAGAGAGAGAGAGAAAGAGAGATGGAGGGAGGGAAGGAGGGACAGAAGGAGAGAGGGAAAAGGGGAGGGAGGAAGAAAGGAAGGAAAAATGAAAGAAAGAGGAAACAGGAAGTACAGCAACATGTATTAGAAAATCCCATCATCTCAACAAGGAACATGGTCAAGACTGTGTTCTCAATGGTGGAGATATTCCATCTAATCTTTCACATAAGGAGGTTTTGGAGAATTAAGTGACTTGTATAAGAATAAAAAGAATAGCTAGAGATTATGACACTCCCAAGTAAAAGAAATATTTGATTATTAATTTCATTCACTTTAATAAGAGAGATCTGGGTGGAACAATGAACCATAACTACTGGACTTGTAAAAAGGATGAATTGATTTTAAAGCCTTCATCAAACACTTATTAGCTGGAAGAACATAAGCAACCTCTCTGTCAGCCTCAATTTTTTTGTCTGTAAAATGGGGATAAATATTTCACCTGTTTACAAAGTTGTTAGATCAAATGAGGTAACATCTAAAATACTTTGTAAACTTATTTGATACTATAATTCTTCTTATTATGGTAAATATAGTTTCAGTAGTCAGGAGAAAACCATTTCTGTTTGGTTTTATTCACTTATTAGGTAAACAAAATTAATATATAACTTTCAAGTATAATAATAAATTAACTTTGGAAGTAAAAATAAAATTTATCTGGGGCTAATACAAGCTGAGAACAAAAAATATCAGAATTTGTTTAAAGCATACAAAAAACTGAACAAGAAATCAGTTATGAGTCATCAAAAGTATAAAACAACTTTAGAGACAGCATAGGACCTAAATATAAATAATATGTGTCAAGAAATATAGAAATGATAGGACTTATTCAGAAAAAATAATCTCCTAACAGCATGTGCCTACAATCCCTACTAGTAGTATAGCTGCAGCTAACAACAACATCAAAAATGGCAAGACTCTTAAAAAGTTCTCCAGCTCTTTGCCTAAAGGAGGGGTGAACAAGTTCAAGTTGGAAATTGAGCAGATCAAAAATCCTGTGCTGGTCACTTGGGGTGTGAGGTCTGTGAAGAGCCCATGCAAATATGGGCTTTTAAATATCTTTAAATGAATGAATAAGTGAGTGAATGGATGAAGGGATGGATGGATGGATGGATGAAAACTTTAGCTGCAAATGAATATTTCAAGTGTTAAATGAAGTTGATCCTCTTAAATTCATTCTTTTTTCTCTTGGGTCAGATTACAATATTATATGATGGCTACTTCATGGAGTAACTTTTTTTTTAATACTCATATTTCTATTACACTTTAAACTCTCTGGAGATTCAAAACCCTGGAGAAGCTCTTTATCTTAAAAATGAAGGAGATTCTAAGTTTATTAACCAGTTAGTATTTTAGAATTCTAATGGTGGTAATTAAAGTATTTCAAAAGATGAAGTAATTTAAATATGATTCAGAACAAAATCAAGCTAATATATAAAATTAGGAAAAAATTCTGAAGCTTAAAATTCAGATGGTTACAATTTTGTACAACATTGATTTAGTGAATGAAAATGGCTTTTCATTTCTTAAGAATTATTGACTTTTGAATGATTTCTGATGGCAAACAGACAAATGCAAATTTATAGTTCAATTCCAGAATGGTATATATACAAAAACAATTTATCCATATATCTGTAAAGGAAGTCATTTGTTTTCATACAAATATGTTTAATTAGAAACTTACTAGGAGTGGGACTTCCAGGAGCCAAGATGACAGAGTAAGAGCAAATCATGGTAATTCTTCCATGTTCATCTCTAAAACAACCATAAAATAGCTCCTCAAAACAAATCCTAGAACAGCAGAACCAGTAAAAAGGTGAAACAATCCTTAAGCCCAAGCAATTTGGAAGAGCAGCAGAAAGCTCAGTCCAGGACAGGAAGCTTTCTAGAAAGACAACAGCAAATCCCATCTCAGCAAGGCAGTGGGAAATTCTGAGCCCCAGAGCAGTGGAGCAAGCACACAACAACACCAGAATCCCACCCCCCACATGCCTTAGCATAGCCAGGAGATAAACAGACTCTAGCTCTGACAACCTCCATGTGCTTCAGTGAAGTCCCTGGCAAACAGGCAACCTCCAGGCGCCAGACTATTTTGTGCTTCAGTGTATCCCTGGAAAATGCAGAAACATCCTACTGGCCTCAGACAACCCCAAACATCAGTACTAGGACTCCAGCTCAGTACCAGGTAAACTGCCAGACCCTTATAGCCTACAGAAGTGCCAGTAACCCCCACACAAACCTAACACCCTCAGCACAGCACCACACATAAGGGTTCCCCTTGGGCCTCAGGGTACCATAAATGGTAAATAACCAGAGCCTGCAGCCCCTGGCACAAGAAGTTTGAGATAGTTTTCTCCCTCCGCCCTCTCCCACCAAAGTAGAAATCAAGTTTAAAAGGAAGGAAAGATAAGGGAAAAAAATCTGATAACAGAAAACTATTATGGTAACATGGTAGATCAAGACACAAACTCAGAAGAGTATAACAATGCCAAAACAAATTTGGGCAAAATAAAAATGGGAAGTGGTCTCAAGTTCAGAAATAACTCATTGAAGAGCTGAAAAAGGACTTTTAAAATCATATAACAGAGATAGAAGAAAAATTGTAGAAAATCAGTGATACAAGAAAATTATGGGGTAACAAAGAGTCAATAGCTTGCGGAAAGAAAACATTTGTTTAAAAATGGTCAGATGGAAAAGGAGACACAAAAATCCACCGAGGCTAAAATAATTGCTTGAAAGTATACTTGGCCAAATAGAAAAGAAAGTACAAAAACTAAATTCCTCAAAAGTTAGAATAGGGCAAGTAGAAGTTAATGACTCTGTGAGACATGAAAAAATCAACCAACAAGAAAACAATAAAAATAGAAGAAAATTTGAGTACCTTACGGGAAAAACAACTGGATTCAGGAGAAATAAGGTCAAAATTATTGGACTACCTGAAAGCCATAATTTAAAAAGGACCTGGACAGCATCTTTCAGTAAATTTTCAAGGAAAATAGGCATTGAAAGAGTCCTCTTATCATCTTATGAAAGAAATCCCAAAATAAAAACTTCAAGGAACATTTTATCCAAATTGTAGCATTATCAAGTAAAGGAAAAATACTGCAAGGAACCAGAAAGAAAAATTCTAATATTAGGGAGTAATAAGTAAGATTACACAGGACTTAATAGCTTCAACATTAAAAGATCGAAGTTCATGAAACATGATATCCCAAAAAGGAGCTAGGACGACAACAAAAAATCACTTACCCAGTGGAATTAAACATAATATACTAAGGGGAAAAAAATCATTCAGTAATAGAAGGATTTCAAGTTTTCATATGGAAATCAGAATTAAACCAAAAATTTGATCTCCAACGTCAAGACTCAAGAGAAGCATAAACAGGTTTAAAAAAAAAGGAAAAGAAAATATAAGATAATCAATGGAGCTTAACTATTTACATCCCTACATGGTTAAATGATACTTGTAATTCTTTGAAATTTCATTGCTAATAGTTCAAACAGAAGGAATATACATAGAAAGTATAGGCATAAAGTGAATTTGAGTGAATGATATGAAAATAAATAAAGTATGAAAAATAGGAGCACACCAGTGGCAGAAGGATGGGAGAGGTAGAAAGAAGCAAATTATTTCATATGAAGAGATATGAAAGATTTAACTATAGTAGAGAGAGAAATGGGAAGGTAGACCAAAGAGCATTGCTTGAACCTTAATCCTCGTCAATATTGGCTCAAAGAAAGAATAATATATGCAATCATTGAATATAGAAATCTATTTCACCAGATAGGGAAGAAAAGAGAGAATTAAGTAAAGGGGTGAAGGTGAGGGTATAACAGAAGGGAGGGTAGAGGAGAGGAAGTGGTAAACAGAAGCAAAACATTGGTGAGGAAGGAAAGGAGAGATGAAAAGAGAGAGGACAAAACAGAAGGAAAAATCCTACAAGAAACAGACTTAAAGCAAAGAAAAAACACTCAGATTAAAGGTAAGGGACTGAAGCAAATGCTATTATACTTCAGCTGAAATAAAACAAACAAACAAGCAAACAAAACAGGGGTAGCAATCCTGATCTCTGAAAAAGTAAAAGTAAAAAGAGACTTGATCAAAAAGAGATAAGGAGGAAAACTATATCTTGTTGAAAGTACCATAGACAAAGAAGCAATATCTATACTAAACACATGATTAAAATGCATTATGAAATGCAAAACAGGTGATTTGGTTATATTGAAATAAAAAGCTCTTGTACAAAGAAAATCAATGTAACCAAGATGGGAGAGAAAGCAAAAACTTGGGGAATAATCTTTACAGCAAATATCTCTATTAAAAGTCTCATTTTTTCATATAAATAGAAAACCAAGTCACATTTATAAGAATTTTAGTTCTTCCCCAATTGATGATGATCAAATGATATAGTCACTTTTGCTTAGAGAAATGCAAATTAAGACAACACAGATATCACCTCACATATTCCAAATTGGCTAATATGACATCCCCCCAATTAAAGGAAAATGATAGGATAGTTGGGACACTAATGTAAAGTTGGTGGAATTGTGAACTGATCCAATCATTCTGAAGAGCAATTTAAAACTATGCTCAAAGGGCAACCAAACTCTTCAAATTCTTTGATCCAGAAATACCATTACTCAGTTTATATCTCAAAGAGATCATAAAAAGGGGTAATGACCTACATGGGCAAAAATATATTTATAGCAGTTGTTTTTGCAGTGGTAAAATATTAGAAATTGGGGAGATGCCTCTCAATAAGGGAACAACTAAATGAGCTGTAGTCTATGACAGTAATGGAATATTATTGTGCAATAAGAAATGATGAACAGGCAAATTTCAGAAAAACTTGGACTCTTGCAAAGTGAAATGAACAGAACCAGGAAAACATTTCAGACAGTAGCAGCAATATTGTGTGAGTATCAACTATGAATGAATCAACTCTTCTCAGTAACACAACAATCCAAGTTGTGGAAGGAAAATTCTATTCATATCTAGATAAAGAACTGATGGATTCTGAATGCAGGTTGAAATATCATTTTTACATTTACTTTATCCTTTCTAGTATTTTATTTTCTTTTTTTTTCTGTTTCTTCTTTCACAACTATGATTAATATGGAATTAAGTTTTATATGATAGTACCTGTTTAACATACCAAATTGCCTACCATTTTCAGAAAAGAGGAGAAAATAGAGGGAGAAGAAAAACTTGGAACTCAAAATCTTGTAAAAATGAATCCTCAGAATTGTTTTGACATATAATGGGAAAAGGAGAAAATATTGTTTTCAAAAGTTACTAAGCTAATATAAAGATATATGATAAATGCCACAAAAAGAAGAGATTTTATTTTAATTTAAGTGCATTTTAGATATATTATGAAGTTGCATCATCAATACAGAGAACCAAAATGTAGAAAGTGTTAGTCGGAGAAAGAAAGGAGAAGAAAGATCACTGACTTGAAGAATTGCTTTGTTGAGACAGAAATTTTTAATAATCATCTTAGTTTCATAATCATTTATTTCTTAAAACCTATCAGATTATCAGCTTCTCAAGAGCAGGAATAGCGTAATTTAGATTTCCATATTCTTCTTTCCTTATAATGTGATATGTACATGACATTTATCTATTTAGAGATGGAAGGAATCTTCAAGTTCCAATCCTATATTTTACAGTTATTGAAACTGAGGTCTAAGATTAATGCAGACAATAAATGGCAAAATCAGCCTATGAATACAGGTCCTATGATTACAAATTAAAGGGCACAAGCTAGTTTGGATCTCTCATGACCAGAAAATATACACTATTAGAAACAAGTATATCTTATCCCTACTATATTAAAGTAACAAGTCATCATATAACCTTGCCTTTGTGTCCTTCCTAAATAGTGCAGAACTATGTTCAGTTTGGTTCAATAGATTAATGGGAAGAGCCCACAGAACTATATGAGTTTTATGGAGAGTAATATTGACAATTCAGCAAAACTGAATAAATACTTGACCGCCAAAATCATTTAAAAACTCTTTCGATCATTTCTTTTAGTAAGAGGATCAGCAAAGGGCTATCTAAATGACAGGCAAAAGGTTTATCAAAGCAAAAGAATACCTTAGATCTTGGATGATGGCAGAATTGATGAGTTGGAATAAACTTTGTCTTTTCTACTTTCCTCCTATTTTAATTAGTCTTAAAAGTTGATCATTCAAAATTATTTTTTCTATCACTGCTTGACGCAGATTTGTCAGACAGAACTACTCCCAAGGAGGAAGTAGGATCATTTAGGATTATGTAGGGGAGTGAGAATAGGTAAAAAAAATAGCTAATGTCTGATGAATGCATAGTTTTCCTCACTATGCACCCCCCACCCCATGAGAATATCTCATATATACATTCAATTTGACTTGTTTCTGACAATTTTTGAGTTATTTTTTTGTCCCAAATTAGTAACTCGTTTACTTTCCAATATAAAGGAACATATCTCCAGTGATTGCTTGATGTTAGATAACAATGGACCACTTAGTCTACATTCTTGGGAAAGCTCTCGATTAAGTATCATTAGGTGGTGCATAATGTGCCAGGCCTGGAGTCAAGAAGATTCATCTTTTTGAATTCAAGTCTGGACTCAGAAACTTCCTAGTTAGATGACCTCAGGCAAGTCATTTAACCCTTTTGCATCAGATTACTCATGTGTAAAATGATCTGGAGAAGAAAATGGCAAACCACTCTCTAAATCTGCCAAGAAAACCCCCAATGAGTTCACAAAGACTGAGACAAAACAGGTAGCAATGGGGAAGAATATAGTGAGCCTTATTCAGGCAATGAACAATGAAGACGTAGAGTAAAGTATAGTATCATTAATGACTCAAAAATAATATAGAACAGTCAAGTAGCCAGAAGGAGAGGTAACTGATGGACAAACTATTTCCTAGCTATGCTTGTGATGCCAAGAGAAAGAAGGAAATGCACTTATTATATTGATAACTACTATGGAGAAATTATGGCAATATGGTCCAAAGTCACATAAGGCTAAGGAGGCATAAAATTTCGGAATTTATACCCTTAGAGGGAGTAGCTATTTTTCATAGTTAATATTCCTTCTCTAAAACTATTTTTCAAACAATTAATTTATTCAAAAACTTTAACAACTAGTGCACATCATTTAACCACTTTAATACAAAATTGTAATGAATAAATAAGTAGTTAAGTATTCTTTTGAAAGAATCGGTTTATTTTTTACTTCAATAATAGATAATTCTACCTTTGAATTAGCTGATTAATAATACCAAGTAAAATTATAAAGCTTGCCAAAGATGTTTCCCTCTGCCATAGAAGATGTGTAGTGCAGAATCCAAATGACAACAGTGTGGACCTTATAGATAGTGTATGGACGTGTTTTTTAAAAGACATTTAGATAACTATTTAAATTTCAATGTAATTGATTTCCTTTGCATTTATATGTATTTTATTTAATGTATTTTTTTAAACGACATTGTGTTAAGAATGGGCCCATTAGATTCACTTGACAAAGTGGTCTGTGATAGAGAGAAAAAAAGGTTGTGTACTGGTTTAGATGATCCTGTTTGCTGAGGAAATTTTACTGAATTTATTGAACTCTAGAACAACATTGTAGACCATCTCAAATGAGATTTGGAATCACACAAAAGTTGACTTCAGTAATTGTAAAGTTAAAAAAAAGGGGGGGGGAGGAGGTGAGTGGGAATGGAATGAAGAATTTCTATTTTCCATATTATAATAAAAATATAAGTAACCCATTTATCAGTATTTATTTCTTGGGCAGATACCAAAGGTGAACAAACAATGAATCATTGAATAGAAAGGAGAGAAAATCCTAGATATAAACTGGGAAATTATATAGTATATTGAATGATCCCAAGCTTCTCTCTGAACCAAAAGCATTTTACCTTTCTGAAGATGATTTGGTATTATAAATGAGAATGACAATACTCGCCTTCAAAGAATTTATGACTTTTTAAGAAAAATGATGCATGTATGTAATGTTATGATAAAAATAAAATATTCTAAATTCATGAGAATTATGACAACTAAAATGAAATTTCTGAGGAGAGATATATTGCTTCAGAAATGAAGGTCTTTGAGGAGCATTGAGAAAGTCACCCCTAAATTGTCCTATCTTTTGAAACCATTATCTTTTACCTTTTATCCTATGTTATTTGTTGAAAACTGTCATGAATTAAACAATTGTGACTGAGGATTATGAGAATAGTATATTACTATTACCTTTTTCAATGTGTATCCTTTTAGATTCATGGCCAAGATCATGGCCAGCCAGATCCCCCTCTTTTGGACCAGGTAACACAGTTGGTGACAAACCCATCAGCATCTGGTTCATGGAGAGCCCATTTTGATGAACAGCTGCTGATATAAAACAAAACATATATACACATATACACAGTGATACTTTTAATAATACAGAGTGTTCCATTTATGCTAACTTTTTTGTAAAAAGGAAACTCTATCTTATTGTCACTTAAGTAAAAGCATATTGCTCAAGATGGAATTTGGAATTGGAAGTTTAAAACAAAATACCATCAGTAAATGCAGAATTTCAGGAAAGTAAAAGTAACTGTTTATAATTTTAAAACTAAAAAATCCAGGCATAATTTTTCTATCATAATTAAAAATAAATGATATATTATTTTTATTATTTAATTTTGGACACAAATATATATATAACTTTCATCTTGAAAAATATCTTTGCTGTTGCTTAGTCATTTCAGTCATGTCCAGTTTTTTGTGCCCCTATTTGTAAATTTTTTGGCAAAGATACTGGAATGATTTGCCATTTCCTTCTGCAGCTCACTTTATAACTGAGGAAATTGAGATAAAAAAGATTAAATGGCTTGCCCAGGGTCATGAACTCAAATCTTCCTGACTCTGGGCCCAGTACTCTATCTACCATGCTACCTGGCTACTCTCAAAAATGTAGGGGTGTGTGTGTGTTTGTGTGTACTATACACATATATACATATATGTGTATACGTGTATGAATAGGTATATCTATCTATATATTTACATAGATTGTATATATACATATATAATGTGTATAAATCTATATATATATGATACATATACATTGTAGATATTATATATTGTACATATTGCATATCTGTGTTTATAAATATGCTATCAATCTGTGTAGACACCTACCTGTTCATTTGGCTATCAGCAGGGGTATAATGGTAAATAATTAACAACAACCACCCCCCAGAAAAGGAAAAAAAAAAAACTATGCAGAACACACTTTTAAATATAATCTGCATTACTGACATTTTCACTATTATTTTCTTAAGTTTAGACAACTAATAAAATAATAAATCAAATTCTGATTTGTAGTGTTTATTAATTTCTAATACATAATTGATCACATTGAAAATACAAGATGGCACCAACTGACTGGTTCTAGGATTCCATTTTCTGTGTATATGTATTGAAATTCAGTTGACATGAGTTTATATAATCATTTCTTTTTTTTGTTTGTTACGGAATCATCTTTCTTTTAACAAAATATTTTTCTCACATGAAAAACAATTTATGAAAATAACTGTGTTAGTAGAAAGAGCTATGAATTTGGAGTCAAGGAATCTGCTTTGAATCCTGACTCTTTCTGTGTTTGACTTAAGACAAATCACTTAAACTTTTCTTGAACTCTGCTTCCAAATTCATAAAATAAGGTCGAAGAAAATGAACCTCTGAGGTTCCTTTCCAGTTCAAAACCCATGATCCAACAAGTCTGTATTAACTAATAATAATATTCTCTGTCTAAATAAAGTGCATTTCTTAGTGTTTTGAACTAATCAGGCATTTTGTTTAAGGGGGGAAAAGTAAGTGATGTTACTCAGAGATTAAGTGTGGAAATAAGTAGCACTCCATGATAAGGAGAAATATATTCACTATTTGTTTTAAAATTTACACTTTCAACTACTTCATCCAAGTTTTACATCTTGGGAATTATTTCTAGGACACCAAATGGATTGTCATTTGTCTATCACTGGGTTTCTGGAGACTGGCATGGGCATACATTATTATAACCTAAGATTGATTCCATATTACAGAACTGAAGTAATATTTTAAAATGTAACACTATTTTGATAGAATGAATCTTAAAAATGTATATCTAATTTTAACTTTAATCAATAAATTCCAAACTCTCCAGTTTACTAAAGCTCTTTAATGACTAACAAAAAGTAAAATTTATTATTTTAAATTTTACTCCTTCCATTTCCCAAGTCTGTCCCTCTTTTTAAGAATTTGATGAAGAATTTGAAGTGGCCAAAATCATTGGCTATATGCTAGTTGAGGAATCAAAATAATGGGATGTATTATATTATCTTGGATCGTCAAAAACTGAATAATTGAGAGCTGAATTCACTTCAGAAACTAATCTAAAAGGTTACTTTCCATTCCAAGCTCTGTTTAATAGCTCAAAGCTTTATATGTGGTATCACAGAGTGGGAGTTTATATCAAAAACTGTTAATGTAGCATCATACCTTAGGATATTGCAAACTGGGAAACATAATGTTGAGAGATGGCTCTTGCTACAGAGCTTCAGAACATGATACATCTGAGATCTATTTGGAATGAGGGCATTTTGATTAGAAAAGCCAGCTGAACCTAATAAAGTTTAAAATGGTGACAAGGAAAAGTAGGTGACCTACGGATTCTATCAGAAGAACTCTCGGTCCGTGCAGGGGAGCTAGATACGCTGCTGCTTCGGTGAGATGATGGATGACTGCCAGGTCTTCGACCCTCTTCAAGGGAGGGGGCAGGAGAAGGACTGTCTGGAACACGTTCCTATATCCGCACAGGAAGAAAAATAATAATAATAATAATAAGTTAAATACAATGGCTCTCTTTTATACTGAATGCTGCTTTTTTTCCCCTTAATATAGTAGAAACATAATGTTAGGGTAAAGAAAAGGATTATTTTCATTTATATTCAGCTACATTAAAAACATCCCCACTTATCTTGAGTTTTTCTCAGGATAGAAACAATGAACCCACAAAAGCCTCACAAAGGAGGGAGAGCAGAGAAGAATAGTCAGATAACATACATCCGGAAAAGTTGCATAGATATATACTACTATAGAAATAGCAAAAGTTAGATATAGCTTACATCTCCCTATTTGGAGAAAATGGAGCCCAAATAAGAGGACCAAAATATATATAAAATGTAAGCCATTAGGCCACAATGCATGAATAGATCAAAGTGGGTTCTAATATTAAAGAATTCTCTTTTTTAAATAAGTCTATGAATGGAGCTATTATAATCTGCTGTGTCAATGAGTATCTGAGGACTATTTAGCACATAGATTATTAATGTAATAGACCAAAATAATGCCAGAAGAGTTATTAACATTTATTCCATCACTGATCTGCTGTCTAGGCATTAGAAAGCCACATTTTTAGTAACCTACAAAGTCTACAAAAATAATGTGCACATATTTTTCATAGAATTTCAGTGTGGGAAAGAACTTCAGTAAACAACCAATCTAATTTATCAAGAAAAAGAATCCCCATCAGCAGGATTCAGAGACATACATACAACTTTGAAAGTTAAATATCAAAGGCATTATATATTTTGAAAGAGAAAACAAGCTTTACACAATGGAGGTCAACAACAATATAAAAAAAATTTATATGCAATGTTCTTCTGTTGTACTAAGTATATATTATTTAAAGTTTGTGGAGTTCACAATAAAAACAAAATTTAAAAAAAAGAGTGAAAAATTTCTACTCAGAATAAAACGCAACTTTTGCCTAATGACCTCCAATGGATAGGACCCCCTGCTTTCTAGAAAATGCCATTCTACTTTTGGATCATTCTAATTTCTAGGAAAATTTTCTTTATGTCAAACCTAATTCTGCTTCTCTGAAACTTCTGTCCATTATTCTTAGTTCTGCTCTTTGGGGTCAGACAGGAAGAATCTAATTATGGTAGCTCTTCAAAGTACTCCAAGACACCTCTCTTGTCCTCGAGAATTCTACCGTCCATCCAGGCTAAAAATAGCTAGTTTCATTAAACCAATCTTTTATCTAGTTCATTCTAATTTTAAGGATAGCATAAAAACCACTTTTAATTTTGTTTATTTAAAAGGAGTATAAATATTACAAAGCTTATATGTGAACTAGAAGGGAAAATATCCCTTCTAGTTGAATGAGAGAATGAGAGAAAACAAGTGAAGTTAGAGAAGAGAAAATTGAGAAAAATTGTATTAGTAGAGGCTACACATTTTATAGAATTAAAACTTGTATTCCAGAGTCAATGTAGTCTGTAATACTTTTTGCTATTTATTTTGTTTACCATAAGTGATTTTGTATTCGAAAAAATAATAAAACATTCTAATTCTTTCCCATTTCTACTTCTTAATATTTCCATCATGAGCTCCTTCCACCTTCCACAATAGACTAGATCTTGCAAATACCTAGCAGAGAAGAATTATTCAACTCTTCAATTCTACAAACTGCAAAAAACATTACTGTAATCAAGTTAATAAGTAGAATGAAAATAATATTCTGTACTTGGAGTAAAGATGGAAATACTATCCAAGAAGTCCCTCCTTTGTAAAAGTGAGGAACTTAGGAAACACTCCTCTTTATGAAAGAACCCTTTACTTTCAAATTAATAAAAAAGAAGAAAATTTTATTTTTTTGAATTTTTATGAATTATGACTTGTGAAACTGCAATTTTAATATGGTCATAGCTATAATGACTATAAGTGTCTGTAAAATTAAATGAAAACTTACATAAAATTAGTGTAGACATACAATCAGACATTAGCATTAAACAATTAATAGCCAAATTGTTTCTGAAACACATATGTATAAATACACAAATAAAAATCAAAACTGTTACACAGAAATTATTAATAAAAATGTAACTGATATTTAAAAAAATCAAACATAAAAATCAAATACTAGTCCAAATTAATCACTTTGTATCTTGGTAAGGATAAGCAATATATCTATTGGGTGACAATTGAAGGTAACTTCTTTCCTATCTAGTCCAAACTCTTCTAGTCTTTTAAGAATTTACCTTAGCATCATAGAATCTGAGTTCAAATTCCAACTCAAGCCCATGTTACCTTTGTGACAGTGGGCAAGTTGTTTAATTTCTTGTGGTCTCAGTATTCTTATCTGTAAAATAAGGATTCAAATTAGACTGCCCCTGAAGTCTCATCCAGTTCCAGAACCTGAGCAGTTTCAAGTGCAGATCTTTATTTTTGTTGTTGTTGTTGTTGTTTTGTTTTGTTTTTCTAACAGTGGGCCTGGAGTTAAGAGAACTAGACATATACTCAAGCTCTCTTCTCTAATAAATATCAAAAAACAAGAAGTATTTGTCATGTGACCAGTGTTTATCCGCTAAACACCTTTAGGTATATTAGATAATGTAAAAGTTCCCTACTCTCTAAAAGCACTCTAATGGGAATATAAGATAGAGTTTATTGTCTAGTACCTCTTTGAACCTAAGTTCCCTCATCAACAAAATTTTCAATTCCACTTAATTCTAATGTCTTCTCTTACAATTCAACCCCATTCAAATGAACATTTATTAAGTGTCTATTATATGACCTCCATTGTCCTTCTCTCTTGTAATTATTTCCTGCTAATCCTGTATATAACATTAGTGCATATTTGTTTGTTTGTTATCTTCCTTATTAAATTGTGAGCTCCTTGAAAAGAGACAATGTCCTTTGGCTCTTTTTGTATCCCCAGTGTTTTTAGCACAGGGTCAACAATAAATATGTATTGACTCATTGATTGACTAATTCAAAGCATTTATTTTTATATTCCTGCTACATTAATTGATTAGTAAGTAATCCATAAGAAAAATGACCCCACCCCAATCAAAAATTTCTCATAATGGATAAAATTAAGGGATAACTTAAATATCATAAATAAAGGGTTAGTCAAGGGAAGATATTATTTATATGTGTTAGTTTCTGATTGAACTATTTTATTTAAATCTGTCCTGAATAGCATCTGAAAAATAGATGCATTTGCATTTAGTTTTCCAAACCAAATAAATCAAGCATGCTAGGCTTCTAACATTCTGAAGTTCATTAGTGTACAATGCAAACAAATAACCCAAAATTATAAGAAACAACTAGTGTATAAATTAAGGAAGTAGAGAAATAACAAATATGCCCCGCAAAATGTACTTCAACTTATGATGATTAAAAAAAAAAAAAAAAAAAAAAAAAAAAAAAAAGAATGGGAATTGCCTGTTTTTAAACAAAGGATTTGGCATTATCTCACCATTACTCTAAAGCACTCATTCAAACTTAGTAGCCACTGCCAAGAGTGTTTACAGCCACTAAAGAATCTCCCCATGTGTATACAGTGAAAAAGGCTATTGACAAAATTAACATCATATATTCTTGAGCAAACAGAATATAACTGTCAAGACAATAGTGACTTGTATTAAGGTCATTATACAAAGCGCATATTGCCCTCTCTCTCTCTCTCTCTCTCTCTCTCTCTCGATCTCTCTCACACACACACACACACACACACACACACACACACACACAATGTGCATGTGTGAAATCCTTTCCAAAGCAAGGCTAACATTGATCTGAGAAGCAACATCACTTACAAATAGGAACCAAGGCCTCAGAGTCTGGAAGATCTGAGTTCAAGTCCCTAAACAAGTCTTTTAATCTATCAGTGACCTTCACAGCTCTCTAAATAAAGCTATAAACGAGATTAAAGTTTATTTGCCTTGGTAAATGAAAGTACTCACTATGAACCCAATTAACACAGATTAAAAATATATATATAATTAAACTAAAGTCCATTCTATAAGAATTTACTTCAAATAATTTTATCTTTTGAAGGATATCTCTGGTATGCCTATTGAAATTTATGCAAAGAAAAACTATAGTTCAGAAATAGATAGCTATATATATATAGTTTACTACATTTCAAAGGTACTAATGTGCTTTCTTTGAATATTCTAAATAATCTAACCACAAGGGGGTTGAAATTGTAAAATTAATTTGTAATGACTTTTTCTTTTGATTTAACATAGAGTAGTAAGTGAAAATTTGTACACATACATTACACACACACACACACGTGTATAAAATATTCTTGTCCTTGTCAAAATTATAATGGCCTATTTTCAATGTCTGAGTTATTTAAAAAGTTATTTATGATTGCAAGGTATGGCTTTGTGGAAAGAATTTTACAACTCTTCCTTTTCCTTTACTCAATTATTACTAATAATGGTTTAAGAATTTTTTTTAAAGTATCAATAATTATATATGTAAGAAATCTCTGTGGCTCTTCCTATGTTTAGTTCAACAAAGGGAATGTGCATTCTTGAAACAAATCAATTTCTTTTAAAGTCTTTCATTGCAAGTCCGGATTTCCTGTCATAATACATTTTGCAATGGTGCTAATGGAAGGCATGGAAATTTGATGTTAACTTCATAAGTATTTAACTCTTCACATTCAGCCTAATCTTTCTTGGGCTACCTCCAGTGGCATGGTTTATACTGCTAAAAATCCATTAGCTGATTTAAAAAAAAATTTTTTTCCACATAAATTTATGTCTGGCAGCTCAATAAATATATTCAAATCAAAGCTCACCTTTTCTATTTTCTACATTTTTAGTGATCACATAGAAGAAATAAGAAAATACACTCAGATAAGAATTAGAAATATAATGGATATTTTAAGATTTAAATAAAAAAAAATTGTTTGGTTTTGCAAGTTGCAATATTCCTAAGGATTATACCATTTAATGTAGCTTTAGGCTTATTTTAATTTTGATTATCCTTATTTCTTCAGAGATAAAGAATACAAGTAAAAAAAATTAAACCAAATGTTTTAAACATATGCAAATTGATATGAACTTAAGGGTGTTAGTATTCAACAGAAACTGTCTATAAATTGGAAAACAGCATATTTAGTCATTTAACTTTATGTATAATTTCAATCTTTAGAACATGATGCATTGTTCTTTGAAGAATTTCATTAAAGTGAAATCCAGCAAGCAAGTAAAATTTGAATACATTGTTGTACAATAAATTAATTTATTTCAACAGCTTAATTCTTTTATAATATTTATATGCTTGCCATTACAGAATATAGTGTAAGATGCAGAATAATGGAGACCACAAAGAACTGTTTCAAAGAGAACATCATAATTATTAATGAAACAAAACATAACAAGTTTTATTTTAACATAATAAGAAAAAGCAGGATGTTGTCTCTGAAGGAAACTATAAAACTGGAATTATCAGTTCATATGCACAATAGCCTTTAACCCAAAAAATTAATTTAAGAAGAACACAGGCAAAAGAATACTAAATTTAGTATTTCAAAATATTTCTCTACAATCTTGCATGATAAATCCCTCAAAACAAAATTTCTGGCAATTCTCCATCTTTAACAAAACTAGTCAACAAATGATATTCAAGATGAAAATCCTCTCATTAAAAAAGAGGTCACACAAAACTAATGATCCTGGAAGAGTATTTATTTTTACTCCAAGCAGTCACTTAGCAAGCCTTTCTTAAGCATCATGTATGATGTGGTCACTGGACATAATTAGAAAAGTAAGTCAGTTCCTATCCTCAAAGAACTTAAATAATATTGAAAAAATACAATATTTTCAAGTCAGTTAAAGTCAAAGGGTAGGGAGATGCAATGTTTTTCAAGAGGAACAGCAAAGAAATGAGTGATACTATATCATATCAAAGTACATGGAGGAGAATGAGATATAAGAAAGGTATAAGAGTAAGGTAACCTATGAATCACTTTGAACTTTGATCCTAGGAGTAACAGGAAGATAATGAAGTTCATAAATATATCATAATCCAAAATAAATTTGTCAAAATGCTCATAATTTCTGTAGCTTTTTAAAAAAAAAGGCCTTTAAAAAGTAACATTAGCTGTTTATATTCTTTTCAATTGTTTCATACTTGTTCTCATTTATAGAGATTTAAAATAAATGAAATATTAATGAAAAAAATCTTACAATTAGTTGGCCTAATTTTAAGTTTTCATAGAATTGTTCTGATATAATTGTGAACTGATAAATTAGGCTGCTAATTTATTCACATTTTTGGAAGTGGTGAATTTGAAGAATTTTTAATTTGGAGGACATTATATGTGATACAGTAGGCTCTGTAGAAGTTTTTTCCTACAGTCTGGTTATCTGATTAATAGGATTACTTTGTTATCATTAAATGATAGGAAAAAAGGCAAAGTTACTGTAAATTACAAGTATAATCCTCAGACCTACAAAGCAGTCCTATACTCTGTATGAAGAAAAGGAAGAGCACAGCAGCAGAAGAAATTATTGGAATTAGGGAGGTGAGTGTGTTTTAAACAGACAGCATAATATAAATGAATTTCTTTTAAAATTTTAAATCCTTTTAATTTTTCAAGTTCTTAAATTTTTAAAAATTTCTTAAACTTTAAAAATTTTAAGACAAAATATTTTTTACATCTTTTTTTTTTCACATTTTTGGTTTTTACATAATTTGGGCACTGTTCCTTACCACAATGTTTTTAGTTAAATGAAAGAAAAAAGTGGGAAAATCAATGAAATTGATCAATATACACAATATTCCAAACATTGAATCTCTATCCCTACAAAAGAGTCAGGTATAAGTGCCTAGACTCATTTCTTTTTTACATCAAATTTATTTTTTTTAAATAATTCCACAACAGTTTCAAATTTTTAGGTGATTATTCTATTAATATTATCATCATTATCCTTTATATTGTTTCCTTGATTTATTTTTTTTAATTGGGGAAAATACTTGCTAAATAAGCCTTTATTCTATTGAACTATTTAATTGAGTTATTGTGGTTTAAAAAGTTACTTGCTAATTTTCAGTATGTGATATTCAAAAAAATCTTCTGGAAGATTAATAAGGAAAATTATTTCACAAGTGAAAAAATAAAACAGCTTTTGGAGGAATGAAGGGAACTAAAATATTTTTTATTAGCTATTGCTGTTATTAAAGTTTTTGATACTATAATATTTATTGGGACCCAATCAATCTGGAAATATTGATGACTCTTTAGTTCCAGCAAAATGTGCATGAAAACAGCAAAAATAGTGGGAGCCAGAACAGGACAAATTTTTATTATATATGCTTTATCACACTGTTTGTATTTGTGAGCAGTGAATAATGAAAGTTTAAAAAGTTGACCAAAGAGTGATAAAAATCCCCTCTGGCTATTATTAATTTCAGAGTGGCTGTGTCAAGGCTGCTTGCTGTCTGTACAGAGTCATCATAGTTCCATAATCACATAGTCGTCTATGATTTCTGGAAGTACATGCTTTCTTGGAAGCATAGTTACCTTCAAAGGTATGGATTGGGTATAAAACTATAGTTGAACTAAATTTATTCATTAAGGGAAGATACAGAGAAGAGTGAGAAAAAAAATAGGATTTCCCTCAACTCTAAGAAAATGTATATAAATCCCTGTAGGATATATGGGGGAAATTAAGCCAAGCATTAATATATTCTATATTTTTCCTAGAATGCTTTATACTGGGAAAACATTGTAGACATGCATTTATCTGAGCTGAGGGAAATGCTAGGTAGAAAACATATTATGGAAACAAAGCAATTCCATGATTCCCTTTTTATCTTAAGTAGTAGAGCTATCATTTCTGAATTAGAAAATAGCTTAAATGCTAGAACAGATAAGCCATTATGATTTGATCTTAAAAAAAAAAAAGCTCATGACTCAACTGGATAAATCTCTTGACTGAGAAAAATCACAGTCTTTTTAGAATTCAAACAATCTATAGCATTTCTGCTATGACATAATAAAGTTCTTCAGAAAGAATGCAATTAGCAAAGATTATAGCACAAATGCTTATTCTGCTCTATTTCATATATAGATCTCATTATTATAGTTAGAATTATCAGTGATACATTAATCTTTTATTATATTTTCTAATATAGTTTCATTTTTAGTCTGTGGATATCTATTAGGATTCCATAAGGGCTGTTTAACCTGTCAAAAAAACTCTCCTATTCAATAATAACATAATATATATCAACCATACAGAAAGCAAGGGTCAATTATTATTTTTTCAGGCCAAATAAGCATAATGGTTGAATATAGTTTTATAATAATCTTACTAGAAAAGGTATTCCATTGTTATTCTAAGCACAATATTTTTGTCCCATTAGCTTGAGAATTTAATCTGTTCGATCTTCTGAAAACCAGTTAGTCAGCTAACTTGAACAAATCTTCAGAACCAGGTTCTCTTAGACTTATTCAACTGATGTTAATTTCTTTACCTTAATTTTTGAAAGTTTTAAAAAATATCTTTATTCATTACTGCTATAAATGTTTCCTAGCATAACAAAATTTCTGTGTCATAAAGGCGCTCAGGAGCAATGTGGTCCAAATAATACCTGAAAAAGAAATCCTATTTACAACATAGTGAACATGTAAATCATTCCACCTTTAATTAAAGGACTCATGTGAGGGAGAACTCACTACCTTCCTGAGTCAGTCATCCAACTAACATTTATTAGATACTTACTATGTGCTAGCGTGAATTTACTAAACACAGGTAGCTCATTCCACATTTCAATAGCTCTAATTGTTAAAATACTCTTTCTAAATGTAACTTCTATCTCTAAAGCTATTGCTTCTAATTTAATCTTCTGAGATAAAGTAATGTGGTATAAGAGAAAGGACACTAAATCTGAAAGCAATATACATGACTTCAAATCCTACTTTTGTAGTTATAGTCTAGCTGATTTCAAACATATCACTACTTTCCTTCCCTGGAAGATAATGTGATTGCACTAAATAGTCTCCAAAATCTCTTCCAACTCTAATCTATGATCGAGCCAAAGAACTGTAATATTTCTTCCACATCACATCTCTTTGATGAAGAACTCAGTCAAATATACAGGTATGTTGCCTATTTGATCTTCATATGTATATAGAAGCTCCCATTTTTTCTTATAACATTCATTTCTGCCATACAAGTAGGATATTGCATCAGGATCTTATTGCAAAAGATCTGTTAATTTTCCGCCACATTTTCTCAAAACATAAAATATTTTCATTTTTTGTCAGAAGTTTAATGCTTTTTGTTTTCACAATATTTAATTTCTTTATATATCTTCCTGCTTTGAACTCTTCTTTCTAACATAAAAGCAGTCAAGCAAGACACACAGCATATAACTTCATCTGGCAGTTTATGCCAAATTCTTCATTTATGGCATCCCATGTCTCCATTATACAGAGAGATGTATGATCTCTGGATTGAAATTAATCATTTTAATTATCCAAAATTTAAATTCTTTTTAATGCTTTAAAATTTTACTTTAAAATATTTATGTGTATATTATATTACTTGTACTCCTTTTTCCCTTTATCAGTCAAACATGTTTCTCCACATTCTTATTATTTATTATTTTTTTATCTATGATACTTTTCCATTATATTCAGGTATTCCCAGAACATATGCACTAATTTCTTTTTTAGATTTTTTCTGCCAAAAATTAAAGTGCTACTATCAATGTGTTGCCTTTTCAAATAATTCTCTTCTTATTCTAGCTATATTTTGTTCATGAAAATTTTTATATAATTTTATGTAATTGATTTTTATTCCTTAAGAAGCTTATTTTCTGTCAAAATGCATATATATATATATATGTATAAATTTTATCTTACAATAAAGTTCTACTCCATTGTCTTATCATGCCAAGGAAATGGACTTGATTTGTGAAAGGTTATAGTACTGGAACAAAGCTCTAGCAAGACCTGAGAGATTTCATTTTTTCCCCCAAGATTCAGTCCAGATAGAAAGAGACTCATCAACAGCAGTTAATTATATGGCTATCTCAACTCATGAAAGCAGCATGAAAGCATCAAAGAAACCTATGGTTGGTATTTAATAAATAGTTGTTGACTTGTTGACTTAAGTTAACAAAACACAGAGGGATCTAATCACAACTCAGTTGTAAAATGTTTAATGAATGGAAATATGTATTGCCATAGGAGCCATTGATACCTCATTGAGTTCATTTTAGAACCTGAGTCTACCTGGTAACTTTGATGTAGTTTTAATTTTCTGTGGAAACATACTAGTTGACTTCCTACTTCCCTAATTTTTTTGTTATTTTTGAATCATGTGTCCAGAAAAATATCAATATATCCTGGGTTTGTATTTTTTTTCTTGTTGTGGTGGTGGTGGTGTTTTTGTTGGCAAAAGGCCATCATTGTTGAGATGGCCAAGGTCAGAATGTTGTGTAAACTTTCACTTACTTTGCATCTGGAAACAGTCCCTGCCACCCAAAATGGCCAAGGTCAGAACACTAGTTAGGTCTTCATTTATCCTGCACCAGGATATAGAGCCTTCTGTATGATCATAAGATTTAGACTGAGAAGGGATCTTAGAGATCGTTTACTTAAAATTTGTCATTTCATAGATAAGTATTAATATGCTAAATATAAATGTCTACTATACATAGAGAATATAAAATCTATATAACATTATAGATAATATACTATATGAATAATAATTATTAAGGAAATTAAGTAAATATTTTAAAAATATAAAATAATATTGATTAGAATAAAAAAGAAGTAATTTATTGTAGTTATCAAGATATAATTCCATTTACTCACCCTCACCCTACCACAGGTGATTGATATGATGATACTTGATAGGTGAGAAGGGATGAATCTTAAAGCTATAGTGACATATATGTGGATTCTCCTAATTTTTAAAACATATATTTTCCACAACATTTATGGTGATGCATTGAAACATACTCTTTTTCTCATTATTGCATATGCTAGCAACCCTTTAAATGACTGATTAAAGGCCACCTTCTCCATGGAGTCATTCCTGATCCTTTCAAGTATAAATAACCTTGCATGATTTTTACTTTTACTTAGCTTTTTGTTTGCATGCTTTTTTTTATGTACCTGCAATATAATTTATTTATTGATGTGTCATTACATACTCCTTTATCATGACAGTAGCGGTAAATCTTATTTAGTTTTTTGTTTTTTCAGTCCTTAGTACAATACTCTGAATAGAATGAGAACTTTTAAAACATTCTTGGAATGAATGAACAAATTAATGGCATAATAAATGTATAGATGGAAGGATGGATGGATAGGGAGGGTACTAGATTTGAAGTCAAACAGACATGATCTCTATAAATAGAGCTTTTATACATTGTATGATTTAACTTTTAAATTAAAATGATTTAACCTTTCTGAAACTCAGTTTCCTCACCTGAAAAATAAAGAAGGTTGCTATATAGTTACTATATATATATATATATATATATATATATATATTGCTATAAAGAAGGCTTATATCTATAGCACATTCTTACTCTAAAATATTTGAGTGTAAGAAAAATTGGCAAAATGGAATGTACGGTTAATTAGTCTTCTCACTTGTTTTCTATAGATTAAAAAACAACTTAAAATATATTCTCATATATTATGTCTACCTTTAAAGTCTAATTTTTAAAAAAGATGATGAAAATTATGTAATGTCTAAGATATAGCTTATAGGTAAATAGGTAAATGTCACATTTAATATATTTCATGGTTGTCACAATCTATTTACCTATTAATTCAACTCATATATCTAATGACTATATTTAAAAAGGATATTCTTTCTCCATGTTGGTTATAAATGTTCATAATACATAACTTAAGACTAATGTAAATATATGTATATCTATAGATATTAAAGTTAGGGTGTTTATCTGCTTATTTCTTTGAGGTTTTTTGCTCCTCTTTTGTCCTCAAATCATTTTATGCTATTTATAATATTCAATAAGTATATGGCCTCAGTTTTATTATAATTGCTTATCACTAGGAAATGAAATATTCTCCAGGACCATAAAAGTTTTTAGTGCTTTGTGAGATTGCAGATAACAAAATATAGCTCATTAACTACAAATTTAGTGAATTGTAGAGAGAAAGGTCAAAAAGTCCTTATTTCCACTGGTTTTGTATTTATCCATATTTCAATTACTTCAGTTAGAAATAGATGGAAACTCTTTGTGGTGGGGGGTGGAAGGGTGGAAATGTTTCCAAAATCAACACCAGTGCTTGTGATAAAAGGGCAAGAAAGAACAACCAAATATTAATGTAACATTAAAAAATCATTTAAAAATAGGGAATTGGCAATCCATTTTATAATTTCATTAACTGGAGCTACAAAAAGATGATTTAGTAAGAGAATATATAGTCATAATACACTAATAGCTATAATGTGAACCAGTGAGTTGCATTAAATGATCTTTCAAAGTTTTATATTACAGATACCTTTGTGATATCAGAAAAATAGAGAAAGGCCTCAAGGATGTTTGGTGGACCAACTGTGATGAACTTATGGCAGTGTTTATGTTATTATCATAAAACATACAAGCATGAATGGATTGTAAATTTTATCACTTGGTAAGAACTTGCAAACTGATTAGATAAAATATTGTTTGAATACTAGAATATGCCTTAGTTTCAGTTCAAGGAAAAAATGATAAAAAAATATCCTTTTTAGAAAATCTACTACATATTAAACAAAATGTTGATGCCTTATGAAATAAGCTTTATTTACAGCTGCCACCTTAGCAAATAATATATTAAGATATTGAAGAATATACTATTCCAATAAGTTATTACTGTTATGTATAACTTTAAGAAAAATTGTCTTGACATAGATAGACTGCCACCACTCTTTAAAGGGATTAATATAATAAACAATACCATGTCTTAAATATAGCAGTCACTCAGTATTATTATCATTCCCAAACAGAATAAATGGATTGAGATAAGACAATTTCAAAAGAAGATCACTAGATGTGATATAAATTCCAATGACACTAAATTCATTTCTTCCAAATTCTCCCATTCAACTTAACCCCTCTATCAAATTGCTTTTAATGCCAAATATATGCCAGACCTAAGCTCATCAAAAGAAAAGACACATATTTATGAAAATTTAAATCATTATAAATCATTATAAAATATCTTAACACTTTAGTTAAAATTTAAAAACTTAAAATTAAATTAAAAATTAAAATATCTTAACACTTTAGTTAAAATTTAAAAACTTAAAATTAAATTAAAAATTAAAATATCTTAACACTTTAGTTACAATCCCCTGTATCCAATTACCCTAATGTATGAAAGTGAGAAATGAAAGTATATATGTCCTATCTACGCATTCATGTGTTAATACATCTTCCTCTATCATGATAGTAGCAATGTCTAATTTAATTTTTTGCCTTTTTAATCCTTAGTACAATACTCTGAATAGAATAAGAACTTTGAAAACATTCTTGAAATGAACAAACAAATTAATGGTATAATAAATGTATAGATGGAAGGATGGATGGATGAAAATAGTATTAGACTGAAGTCAGACAGACAACTTATAGCTGATGATCTGATAAATACTATTAATTCATTTTTGATTCTATATTTAATCATGCCTGCTTAGGTTTTTTTTTTTTTTTTTTTTTTTTTTTTTTTTTTTTTTTTTTAGCAATAGCAATTTCATGAAAAATCCTCACTCCAAATAGAAAAATTCTATAATAACCACTGATTAATTATTTTGGTTTTTTTATCCATTTACCTTAATAACAGATGTCTCAACTCTTGATGGTGGGCTCTGAACTTGTGCTGCTGCCGCCATATTAGCAATGGTGCTGAGGTGGTTCATCTGGCTCATTGCCATAGTGACAGATGCTGGAGGTAGGCTGACAGGAATTAGAGGATGGGGCATCATCATAAAAGGAAGTTCCAGTCCTACAAGAAAAAAATTGTATACTATATCATATGTGCCTCTATGTTTTAAAGGAAAAAAATCTTGTCATCAAACTTTTATTTAAATTATTGGCACCACATATCATTGAAATATGAAGTCTTCAGAAATTCTGCTGTAATAAAAAGATTCAGAAGGAAAAATTTCTCCTCTGTGTATGTAACTCCCACTGAAGACAATAGGAGATATGCACACCTGGAGGAAAAATAGACCACCAAGAATGATTAAACTATCATCGTTGTATCATGAAATATTTTCTAAAATATCTAACCCCAAGTGTGATGGTATATTTATTATGCTTGTGACTGCTAAAATCATATTTAAAATATAATTTTCTCATTCTTAATCCATACCAACCATATTTGATTATGCATATGCTGTATTTCCACTGCTTCTCATTGTCTATGTTGACTACACAACAACGACATACAATTTTATTTTTTGAAAACTATCAATGATAGTGCTAAAAGATGCCATCGTACCATTTGGCAGAAGGTGGTTCTGCTGAAGAGGGTTGAGAGGATGACTAACTGGAAGGTTATGCTGTCCAGGCAAGCTGGGGTGGTTAACAGAGGCCTGAGATCCCTGGGTGGGGGGAGACTGAAGTTTTTCCTTATCCCAAGAACCATCACTGCTGCCTGTGGGGAATGAATATAAATTATTTGGATACAGGAAGATTCCAAATTTGCAATGACTAAATTTGCAAGTAAGGCCACAAATTTAACCTATTTGGAGAATGGAAAAGTACTTTATTTCTTAGGGGTAAAGAACTAAAACAAGGGAGATACAAACTTCTTTTTTTCCCCAATTTCTCTGTCCAAAGAAACATTCCACTTTCCAGATAGGCAATCACAAAAATATAATTAGAAACAAGTTGAATGTTGATATTCTTCAGATCTGGGAATAATTTTTAAAAGATGAAAAGTTCTGGTAAAAATGCCAATCTTATTTTATTTAATTATTCATTTTTTAAACATCTTCATACTTGAAAAATACATGTTTCATTCACCATTTATATTGGAACATCTTGATGTTTAAAATTTAAACAAAAATAGATAAACAAGCATTCTCTGTATACCAATTTCACACATACTATATGTTTGCTATTTTGCTACTCTAAACTTCTACAAAGTGAGTTAATTAAAAAACCAACATCTGAGAAACCTAATCACTAACTAGTCAAATGTTTTAATAGTAAATGGAATATATTATATAATAAATAAAATCCAATTAAACTACAGAATTAGATAATGCAGAAACTTTTGCTACTAAAGTGTTTTTTTTAAATGCACGGTAAAGTGCCAACCTTTTATAGTTAAAATGTTTAACCTAATTTTAAGAATGAATTTTGAGATAGATTTGTTAAACTCCCCAAATACTAAGTATTATGGAAAAGATTGGGAAAAATGCATTTGTTATAAATATAATAATAAATGATCACAGTCATGAAATAATATTGATGTAATATATAATATAAACAGCAGCACAAGTTTATATTTCATATAAAAAATGTGAAAGTTAGATCATGAAATAATGAGGATTTTCAAAAGTGTATTTGAGGGATATATAAAGTACATATGATGATTTTGGGAACTTGGTTATATGTTTCTTTAAAGTATTATAATGCATACCATTTTAATGAAATATGCTTAAATGTCTTTTAATTTTTGCTGCTGACCCAATTGAATCTGTTTCAGTAGAGCTTCATTTCATAATTCAAGCTACTGAATACAAAAATTACTCCTCTAAACCATACAGAAAATTTCTTTTCAACTAATACGTGTCCTAATTCCTTTTGAAACCATATTTTCTTATGAGACACAGAACAGTAAAGTTGGTGAAATTCTAATTTCAATCCTTTAGCTCTATTAAAAACCTCCTTGTAAAATCTGTACAACATAGTTTTTAATGAAGGATGCTTAGTTATTGCCATGAATTTTTTCCATCTACTTCATGAAGACAGTTAAAGCTTAATATAAATTCAAACTCATTAGCTCAATACTGTCTGAATCCTAGTGTAAATTGTTCAGAAGTAGGTAATGAAAACTCAATTTAAATTTCTCTGGCAATCAAACAAAGCAGTTTTATTAAACAATGAAAAGAATCAATTAAAACATCTTTATTATTTTACAAGAATTCATGACAGCTTTTGTGAAAAGTTTATAGCTCAATACAAAGATGATTCACTTGAAAGATATTTCCATAGCTTGATTCTGCTCTGTGATATGAAAGTCCACACTACACTCCAGACTTAATATGATAAATTTTAAAGACTTACTTTAGGTTTCTTATTTTAGGAATGGTTCTTGATTTTTTTTTTTAATGAACAATGCTATTATGTGATGTTAGGGACATTTGGTCACAGTATTTTATCATTTACAAATCATAAGAAGTAGTTTTAGAAGGGGGGGGTGATTGAATGGGATAAATTATCCCACAAAAAAGAAGCATGCACAAAGCTATTTTAAATGGATAGAAGCTTGAATCTTACTCTCATCAAAATATGTTCAAAGAGAAAATAACATACACACTCATTTGGATGCAGAAATCTATCTTACCCTATAAATAAG
This sequence comes from Sarcophilus harrisii, assembly GCF_902635505.1. Lineage (NCBI taxonomy): Eukaryota > Metazoa > Chordata > Mammalia > Dasyuromorphia > Dasyuridae > Sarcophilus > Sarcophilus harrisii. The sequence continues at coordinate 112,698,063 of NC_045428.1, forward strand.
TAAAAATAGATATAAAAGAAAATAAAAAAGAGACAGGGATAATAAAAGGGGGTGAACTATAAAAAGAAGGGTATTTTAGGGAAGCCAGTGATCAGAAGTATAACATTTGTGAGGAGAAAAAGTGTGTGTGTGTGTGTAATTAAGAGAGAGAAATGAGAATAAACAAAAGGAGAGAGAGAGTTAGTTATAACTATAAATGTGAATGAGATGCTCTCACCCATAAAATGAAAGTGGAAAGCAGAATGCATTAAAAACCAGAATTCTATATTATGTTGTTTATACGAAATACATTTGAAGAAGAATAAAAATACAGATACAAAGGGTAAAGGTAAGGGGCTGGATCCAATTCCATTATGCTTCAGTTGAAACAAAAAGAAAGAGGTAGTCATCATGATCTCAGAGAAAACAAATACAAAAATAGATTTAATTAAAAAAGATAAAGAAGGAAACTACATGTTGCTGAAAGATACTATAGAAAATGAAGTCATATTAATTTTAAATATATATGCACCAAAGAGTGTAGTATCTAAATTTTTAAAAGAGAGGAAATAGATAATAAAACTGTAGTGAGGGACTTCAACTTTCCCCTCTTAGAACTAGATAAATGCAACAACAACAACAAAAAAGAAAGTTTATAAGACTGATAAAATTCTGGCTAAGTTAGATATTACAGATCTATGAAGAAAACTGAATGAGAATAGAAAGCAATATACCTTTTGCTCAACAGAAAATAGCACAACAATTGACCATGTAGAAGGACACAAAATCGATACTATCAAAAGTAGAAAAGCACAAATTCATGCTTTTTAGATCAAAATGAAATAAAAACAATATTCAATAATGGATAATGGAGAAATTAAAATTAATCTCATCCTTTTTAAAAAAAGTGGGTCAAAGAATAAATCATAGAAACAACCAACATTTTCATTATAGAAAATGACAACAATGAGACAACATGCCAAAATTTTGAGACACAGCCAAAGCAGTAGTTAGAGGAAAATGTATATCTTTAATTGTATCAATAAAATAGAGAAAAAAGCAGATCAATAAGTTGGGGATAGAATTTTAAAAATCAATAAAACTAGAAAACAAATAAATTAAAAATCTCTAATTAAACACCAATTTGTAAATCCCAATGAAAGATTAAGAAAAATGAAAATAAGAAAACTATTGAAACAATAAATAAAAATAGAAGTTGATTTTATGAAGAAAAAACAATATAACATTTTTAAAAATTTAAAAAATTAAATTATTTTTTTAAAAGAATAAGAAAAAAGTTACTAATAAAAAAATGAAAGAGGTGAACTCACCACCAATGAAGAGGAAATTGAAACAATCATTAGAAACTATTTTGCCCAATTATATACCAATAAATTTGACAATCTAATTAAAATGGATGAATATCAGCAAAAATATAAATTACCCACATTAAAAGAAGAAATGAAAATACTTAGAAAAATACATTGGACAAGATATCAATGAATTTCCTGAGAAAAAAATATCCAGGACCATATGGATTTCCAAGAAAATTCTTCAAAACATTTAAAGATCAATTAAACTATCTGGAAATATAGGCAAAGAAGGATTCCTACCAAATTCCTTTTGCAACAACAATATGGTGCTGCTATCCAAACCAGGAAGTACCAAAACAGAAAAAGATTCTTATAGACCAATTTCCCTAAAGAATACAGATGCAAGAATTTTTGATAAAATACTAGAAAAGATTAAAGCAATATATTATCAGAATCATACACTATGACCAAATGGGATTTATACCAGGAATTCAGAGATGATCTTTTATTAGGAAAACTATTAGCATAATTTGCCATATCAATAACAAAACCAATAGAAGTCATATGATTATCTCAACAGATGCTGAAAAAGTCTTTGACAAAATATTGTACACATTCCTATAAAGCACTAGAGAGCATGGAAATAAATGGAGCATAAAATGACAAGTGATATTCATCTGAAAGCACCAAGAAGCACTATCTGTAATAGAGATAAGCTAAAATCTTTCCCAATACAATCAGGACTAAAGCAAGGATGCCCATTATCATTTAAAAAGATATTAGAAATGTTAGCTACAGCAGTAAGAGAAGAAAAAAGAAATTGAAGAGATTAAAATAGGCACAAAGGAAACAAAATTTTTTACAGATGAAATTGTGTTATACTTAAAACATCTTAGAGAATCAACTAAAAAATTACTTGAAAATATTAACAAATCTAACAAAGTTTCAGAATACAAAATAAACCCACATAAATTATCAGCATTTCTAAATACTACCAAAAGTTCAGTAACAAGAGATAGAAAGAGAGATCTCATTTTAGATAATTATAGACAATACAAAATACTTGGAAATCTACCAGCTAAAACAAAACCAGGGACTATATTAATACAACTATAACATGTTTTGCTCCACACAATATAATATCTAACCAACTGGACAAAATATGAAAAACTCATGGGTAGTCTGAACCAATATAATAAAAACAGCATTTCTACCCAAATCATTCTATTTATTTATTCACTGGCATAAAAATTTATCAAAAGATTTTATAAAGTTAAAAAAAATAAGAAGATTTATTTGGATACAAGGGAATAAATGGAAAAAAGTGAAAGAAATGCATCCTAGATCTCAGTGATTATTAAAACAATCTTGTACTGACTATGAAAGAGGGGTGAAACAGTAAAATAGATTATTTACAAATTACATTATACTAAATGACCACATTATCTAGTGTATGATTAACTTAAAAATCTAAGTTTTTAGGATAAAAATTCATTGTTTGACAGAAACTGGTAGGAAAACTATAAAACAATAGGGAGAAACTGGATATATACACCAACATCTCACACCATATACCAAGATAAGATAAAAATGGATATATGATTTGCACATAAAGGGTGATACCATGTGCAATTTAAGAGAGCATAGAATAGTTTATCTATTAGATTTACAAATAAGGGAAGAATTTAGAACCAAAAAAATTATAGAGTGAATTATAAAATAGATAATTTTGATTGTATAAAATTAAAAAGTTTTTGCACAAATAAAAATAATGCAACCAAAATTGTAAGTAAAGCAGAAAAAAATGGCAAAATGTTTTTGCAATAAGTGTTTCCATAAGTCCTTCTCAAATATATATAGAATGAAGTCAAATTTATAAAAATACAAATCATTACTCAATTGATAAATTTATAAAAATAGAAATTATTTCCCAAAGGTCTATAAAACTATACAAAACCTTTGATCAAGCAATACTATTACTAGTTCTGTATTCCAAAGATATCCAAAAACAAAAAGAGAAAAGGCCGTGTGTGTGTGTATATATATATATATATATATATATATATATATACATATATATATATTCATATTTATAGCAGCTCTTTTTGTGGTGCCCAAAAATTAAAAAAAAAATCAAAGGGAGTCCTTCAATCAGCAAATAACTAAGCAAGCTGTGGTATATGATTGCAATTTTATATTATGTGCTGTAAGAAGTGACAAACAGTGATTTCAGAAATAGTCTGGAAAGACTTAAGTGAATTTATGTATAGTGAAGTGAACAGTACCAAGAGAATGTTGCACATAGTACCACCACTATTGTTCAATGAAGAATTGTGAATGATTCAGCTCTTTTCAGCAAAATAATGATACAAAACAACGCAAAAAAAAAAAAAAATGAAGCATACTATCCTCTTCCAGAGAAAGAACTGATAATTACTGACTTAGGCTGAAACATACTAATTTTCAATTCCTTTATTTTTTTTTCTTTTATTCAAGTATTCTTCTATAAAATAACTATTGGAGAAAAGTTTTACATAATTGTAAATGTATAATCTGTTTCTAATTGCTTACCATCTTAGGTTTGGTCTAAATGGTAGTTGTCTGATACTTGAAAATAACTTTCTAGATACCTGCAAGTATTTTTCATTTTACATAGGAGCACTGGATTTTTCTTACAACATTCCTGGGATCTTTCCTTTTAGGCTTCAAATAAACTTTAGGGGAAAAATATTATATCTTGATACAAAATATCATACCCTCATAACCCAATTTTTTTTCTTCAAAAAAAGTTATTAGGAACTAATGGCCTACAGCAGGGAAGTACAATGACTACCTTCATTAATTAGGATCCTGCTTACTCTTTACCAACTCTAATAATTAGTTGTTTGAATTAATTTTTTTTAAATACAATCATAAATGCCTGTGAGAAAATCATAAAATATCTATCCCATGTATATTAAAATTTCACACTCTTCTATTTCAGCATTCAATAGGTATTTCTTTTTTCCACAGAATCCATAAAGGTAGCATTAGAAGATAACTTAAAGGTCATGTAGTTCAAAAATTCAAATTGTACAGAAGTTTAAGAGAAAAAAAAAATTCACAGAAGAAAAGTGACTTGCCCATAATCACACAGTAAGTACCATAGCTAGTATTTGAACTTAATTTCTGACTATAATTTCAATGAAGGATAAAAATATTAATAACATATGAAAATAATATGATTCTCTTTGAGAGTCTTATCAGATACAGAGATCTGTAACACTTAACCTCCAAAGAAAGATGTTAAGTGATGGGTTATTTCTTAGGATCAAGTTATTTTTATTTCTCTTCGTAGGTAAGTCCCAACATAACCAAGCCACTAAATGAATCTTGTAAGGGTAAGTTTTCTAGTATGCTCTAGGAGAAGTAGTAGATTTTTAGGCCAAGCAGTTTCAATAAATTAATACTAACAGTGATCAATATTTGGAGAGTGAAATTGGTAATTGGCTGTCATAGCTACACATTTTTAAAAATCAAAAATCTCTAGGATTTATCTAATATCACTCACAAGAAAAAATATTGAACAGATTTCCAGATTAGTCAAAATCTATGTGATTTAGTCTTTTGTATAGTTGCTTTTCAGTTAGAATTGAGCAAGAAGGTCATAGAATTTTGTCTGTCTCCTGAGCTTCACTCTTAGAATCAGCAAATGTATATTCATCATCTCAAACTGAATGTTCCTTGGATATTTCAATCTCAACATTTTCAAAACTACTTTTTATTTTTAAATTAATTTTAAATCAATGAAAATCAATATCAAACTTCATGCTGAGTCCTTCACTTTCTGTCAGGAAACAAATAATAAATATATTTTATCATTAATCCTCTAGAATAATGATTGATAAGTGATCAAAACAACTCAAAATTCCTACCCTAAACCAATATTGTCCATCTTAATTTTTCTATGATTGTTAAGGAGTTCACCATCTTCCTAGATCCTCAGATCTTCAACATTACTATCATCCTTGACTCCTCTTTTGTTAAAACATTTGATAACATTCTGTTATCTAATGATTTCATTTTCTCTCTCTACATATTTTATACACATTCCTGTCTCTTCAGTCACGCAATCACCCCTCTAGTACAGGTTCTCATCTCCTCTGGCTTCACCATTGCCATATGACTTTTTTCTGATTCAAATCTCTCTTCACATCTTCAATGGAGCTCTAAGCATCATTTTCTGAAAGTTTAGTGTGACTATAACATTTCACTCCCTATTCAATAAATACCAGTGAACTTAATATTTTAAAATCTTCAAAACTTGGCTCATTTCTACCTTTTGTCTTCTAATGTTCTGCTCTACTCTATAAAATAGCTATTATTGACCAAATAATATTCCTCAGATAGTCTATCTCCTATTTCTGTGCTTTCACATTCATTGTTTTGCATGCCTGAAAAGCTTTCCTTTCCAATGTCTGACCCTTAGAATCATTGGCTTCTTTTAAGACTCAATATAACAATAGAAGAAACTTTGATCTAGAAGACTTTTCCCAGTCAGTATTATTCCCTCTAAAATGACTTCCCATCAATTATGGATTTACCATATATATACATATGCATAATATGTGTATATATGTATATATATATATATATATATAATGCACATATTGTATACACATATGTATATGAATGCACACATAGCATATTGTATATGTATACCTATACATATATGTATGTATATTCATATATATATATATATATGCATGTGTATATGTGTAATTCCTCCCTATTCTAATATGTAAGTTCCTTGAAGGCAGGGACAATTACCCCCTTTTATTCCACAATGCTTTACATAGAGCCTAGCACATAATATGTAGTTAACAAATATTTATTGATTGAATGATTGATTTCCCCTTTCAGTGAGAGTATGAATTTCTTTTAAGAAATTAAGCAATACTATTTTAACATTTGTAATGATGTAATTCAAACAACAACTAATACATTTTTATACAAATGGGCCCCATGTGTAATTAACACTTGACTTAGTAATATCTTCTAATTCATCATAACTATAAAGTCACACATTAGAAGCAACAATATAGTTTTACTAATTATATGTTTATACAATGGATATTAGATAGTAAGAAGTCATTAGCAACACCAGAACTTTAGGTTCAATTTTCATAATTCAAAGATATTTATGTATATAGAAACCGAGTAAGAATATTTAAGCTTCTATTTTATGTTATTAAAATTCTGTATAAATTCTAATTATTATTGCTATTTAGTCCAAAGACTAGACATGTCTACTGCCAGCTTATACAATAGAAGTACATGGAGATGTAACTGTCCCTTATAACTAAGTACCATGTAACCATTTGCTCTGATTTTCCCCAAGGCTGACTCTAACAAAGGAGGCAAAGCCCAAAGGACTTATTTTGTCCCACTAGTACTTAAAAGAGTGACACTGATAGAGTGAGACAGGGAATCTGATATCATCTGTCAAGGTTACTTGACACGAAAATGACTATGATGGCTGATATTTACTCCATAAGACTGTAGGATACTTATAAAGCATGTCAACTTCTTTTCCCCCTCCCCCATCAAAATAAGGGAAATAATAAGGTTACTAAGAAAACACCACAAAGGGCTTTATTTTTATTGCTTAATTAGATTATTTTTTTTACAAACAAATCAGTAATAAATATTTCTATATTAAGAAGAATATAGAATTTTCCTTTTTTGATGTTAACCCTGAACTAATACATTTAAAATGGAAGATATATGTGTTTGTATATGTGTATATGTATGCACACGTTTTGTATAAACAAGAGAACCAAATCTTCTACAAATATTCCCCATATTTTCTCCCTAGAAATGCTAATATCTTATTTTCAGCCAATGTTATCTTAGAGGACTAGATTTTTTTTTCCATTTCTGCCAGTGGATGATATCCTTTAAAAATAAGACTAGAAAACAGATATCCTTGGTGCTTTGGTTCAACTTCATAAACTGCTTTCTTTGAAATAGAAGGACAAACCAGGTTTTAGTGGTACAATTAAAACTATTCCAGTTTAAGCACATTTCAAAAAAAGAAATCACCAGAGGTACCTCACTGCATTTTAAGGCATCTTCCTTTTTGATATAGCACAGAAATTAACACAAACAGATTCCTTTGAGACCTTCAGATTTCAGAATTTTGTGTTTTTGCATCACTTGATCTGAAATGACTGGGAGAAAGGAGTCATGTCTTTCCTTGTTAACTCCTATAACTCTTCATGGCCTCCTTGCTTTAGTAAGTAGAGAAAGTAATAAAAGGAGTATTGGGAAGGAATTAGAAATTCTGTAATCTCCATTTGATTCTATTATTAAGGAGCTATGTGACCTAGGGGAAAGTTCACCTCAAATTCTTTGGGTATCAGTTTTCTCATCTAATTGAGAATAGAGGCTTTTGTTTATTTTGTTTTTGGTAAGGATATATTGTAAAAGAATAGTGTGGAAGCAAAAGTAAAAAGCAATTTTGTTTCTTTCTTCTTTATCAAAAAATGATTCTCAACTTAGTAAAAATAATGCACTCATTTGAATGACTTGAAGTTCAAGATAAATCATTATAAAGTACCCAGACAAGTGACATAAAGATCTAGTCTTTAGATCCTACAAAAATTAAATTTAAAGAACATGCAGGTGTTACTGTAGTACCTTCAGTGACAATCTTGGAGAAGTCACAAAGAAGACTGGGTCAAGAATACTGTTAGTAAAAAAATATATTATTTCATTTTTTCAGAGAGCAGAATCAAAATATATACACAGAGTCTACAAACAATTGTTTGTGAAATTGTAAGGCAAATATTTAGATAGATGAGCTTAGAGAAGAATGTCTGGATCCCTGCAACAGATCATTATTTCTAAGAACAATTAAATCAAGAGTGCTTCATTTCATTTTTATAGGGTTAAGTTCTCTATGAGAAAGCTATTACAATGTTTTATCATTGTGTAGATGGCCTTGATTTCTCATCCTGATAGGTTCTATCAAGATGAAAACATTTTCAGTAATGTCCAATTATTAGATTATAAGTCTATCATCTAGCTTCAAATTCAAAGGAGTTCATCACCAGAAGTTGATCATGGGGTGATTATGTTGTTATTGTTAAACTAATTAATGAAGAATAAATCATAGAGAAATGTTTTAATCTGAAGTTTTCTAAGAGGATTTATTAATGAAATTGCAAATCCTTGTATCTTGGAATTAAGGTTCACACTACTGAATAAGGTTTTTCAGTATGACATTTGGTAAAAGTCCTTCATAATATCCTTGTGGACAATATGAAAAAACAAAACATGAATAATAATACAACCTTTGAAAGACATAGACTCCCACATCTGCTCCTGTCCTTTTAGTAATTTTTTGTTTGTTTTGTTTTGTTTTTTATCACTGGATTAGATATAAACATAGGAGGGAATGTGAAGGAGTAGTTGTGAAGGAAAAATTTAAGAATTAAAACTGCATATCATGTTAGTATGCCAGCATGATGGTCTTAAAGCAGCAGTATGATATCTACTGTGAACAAAAACCAGTTATTTCTTTTAAATTCAAAAAGTCATTGAAAAACACTGTGAAAGAGAACTGAATTGGGAAAAATGCATATAAAAAAGATATCAACAGTGTGATACTACTATAAAACTAATATAATCTTAAACTTTATTAATAAAAATGAGTTCTATCAAGAAAAGTAAGGGTCCCATTATATTTAGCACTGATAAGACATATCTAGACTTAGATGTCAAACTTTATATTTTGACAACATTGGCAGAAGATATCTTATAAAGAAGAGAGGATAGAAACTACAGATACAAGTTGATTGAAATAGTCTAGGTAAAAAAAAAAAAAGTACAAACTAGGAAGGCAGCAAGGGAAATTCATTGGATATAGTACACATTAGAATTTACAATTTACATGAACTGACAATTGATTAGATATGAAGAATAAGGAATGCTAGAGCGAAAAAATATTTTCAATGCTTAGAGCCTGAAATACTGGAGTCAATTATTATAACTTCACCATAAACTTACTATAAGCTAAATGAAATTTTAGTCCAATAAATTCAAGTCACTATAATGTAGTACATAACAGGTAGAGATAAACTTTTCTACTTGTTGCTCTCATTCCCTTACATAAATATTACACTAAAACATCTGCCACTTATCATTAGTCTCATTGTCCTCATTTAAAAGCATACCTTTAGATGATTCAAACCAGTTCCACTTGTTCAGTGATGAAGAGAGCCATCTATAACTAGAGAGAGAACCATGGAAACTGAGTGTGGAAGACAACCTAGTCTTCTCACTTTCTCTGTTATTATTTACTTGCATTTTGTTTTCTTTCTCAGTTTTTCTTTTTCTACCTTCTTAATCTGATTTTTCTTGCGCAGCAAGAAAACTTTATAAATATGTATACCTATATTGGATTTAATATATATATCTTAATATATTAACTGCCAGATAGAGGAGGAGGGAGAGGGAAGGAAAGGAAAATTTGAAACAAAAGGTTTTGCAAGGATCAATGTTGGAAAAATTATCCATGTATATGTTTTGTAAATAAAAACCTTTAATTAAAAAAAAGAAAAAAACATATCTTTATCAGAAACTGAAATATGGAAATTACCTTGTTTGCTTCTACATGATTTTAAAAATTGAATTCTCAAAAGGGATTAAAAATAGACAAAACAATACAAGAATAAAAATCAAAAGTTAATGTTACATTTCAGATTTCTTAGACTAAGAGAGAGAGCTGGGTTTGGAGTAAGGGAGATGGCTCGATGCTGCAACATAAGACAAATTACTTAAATTCTCAAAAAACTTTTAAGACTAAAAGTTGCAGAGTAGATGCTGTCCTACATTGGTAGAGGGAATTTTCTCACAACAATTTTCTGACACAACTTGTCACCTTTATATGTTTAAAAAATGTGCAGGGCAACCCAGGAAATATGCTGTGTAAACCACCAGTGAGAAAAACTTCATTGTTCATGAACAATAACAACAAAATGTTCAAGTAATGCCTTTAGTACTTGTGTGTGTGTGTGTGTGTGTGTGCGTGTTTGTGTATGTGTGTGTGAAATTTCTTTAGATTGGCAAGATCTAACCCAATGGCTTTTATTTTAACGTATCTTGTTCTGTTTCCTTATCTACAAAAAAGGCATGAGAACATACTAATTAACTCTAGATTTTATGTGGAAAGTGATTTGTGAACCTTGCAGTACAATATAAATGGATGATGATGATAATGATTATGTAGTAATAGTAATAATAATAATAATAATAATAATAGTAATAGTAGTAGTAGTAGTAATATTGTAATACTGAAATTTCATGGAGGCAAAACTTGGCCCTTGACTCAAAATATTTTGGTTCGCAGCTGTACTTTGTAGATAAGGCTGAACTATCTCTTACTAACCCAAACACAAATGGAAGGAATTTAAATCTGAATATGTCAGAACTAGGCCCTACTTTGTTAACTCTATATTCTTAAGTTTCATCATCCCGGTCATTTACTCTGTGTTGATTTTAAAAAGGCTAATATTAGTCAGTGGTTTCCAGCATGTCAAGATGTACCTCAACTTAAATTTTCCACTATGGAAATAACAGTTTTTTGTTTAGTATAAGAGTAATGATCAAGAAGAACACAAATGATCCCTTCAAAGACAAAACTAATGCTTTTTCATTTAATAACAACTTATGATATGTTGTTATTATTTTGAGCTTTAATGGAGAAAACTGTTTTATCCTAAAAAAAAAACTTTGAGCATTACTAAATCTAGAACAGTGTCTTGCACACAGTAGGTGTTTTTTTTTTTTTTAAGTCTATGTTGCAATGAATTAATAGACAGTTTCTGTGGTAAGTATTTTGCTTGGAACTGAATAAAGTTAATTAACAATGTCTGTTCCTCGGGAGTCTTTTTGTTTAAAGCAGAAATCACTAACATGGTCAGACATAAAGGAAATAGAGACAACTAAACAACAGCTGAAAGACTACTATTTGTCTTATAGGTTATACCATAATTAATCATGATATAAAGTAATTGCAGAGTCCCTTTAAAAATGGCATAGAGGGATCTGGCTTTAAATCTAAAGTGACCACATTACACAGGCATGCATGAACTAAGCCTTTTTTAAAGAACACTATAATTCTATTATATTTAAGTGGTGGATTACTTTCACACTGCAGGCTTATTGAAAGCTACTGTTTGTATAAAACCAAAACAATTCTTCCTATAGCTCCCAGTCATATTTAGTAAGCACAAGTATTTCAAAGAATTCATAACAAGCCTTTCAAGTATTGGTTTTTTTTTTTTCAGGATCACAATGACCTCTGTTATTTTAATTTTGGGGAAAATGCAAATATACTGAAAGACCAGTAGATACATGAGTATATTGGAGATGGATAGTGAAAATTCTTAATAAAACTATTAGGAAAAGAAAGCTGTAAAGTTTTTATGCACATCTAATAATTAATTCTTTAGAAGACAAAGTTTTCATGGTAAAGGAACAGAATGTTCACACCAAAAGCAAAAAGGGCATGATTCAAAGGAGGTGCAAAGATTCTAAACTCTAATTCCTATCATGATGCCTCACATTATTTCAAAACATCTATTTGATCTTTCTTGGAATGGATTTACTTTGATATTTTGAAGGCTCTAAATCCACTGAGGTGGTTGTTCCTTCTACAATAGAATGCAATTACTCCTCATCTTCTGGGTCTTTACTATCCTCATGTTTAGAATAGTTTTATCACTCACTGAAGAATACCCCTAGTTCTCCATCTTGAAGCTTCAAATGAGTTTTAGAATCCATATTTTGGGAGTATCCTACAGTCCCTTCAGGCCTCTCTCTCAGATTGGATGACTCTTACCTGAAAATCCATTTTCTTGAGGACTCCTTCAGGCCTGGTTTTCTCATCCCCTCCAAGCTACTTCAGACTTTTTCTAAAATTCTCCTAATCCCATTATTTTAATATTCCCTCTGCCTTTTCTTTTCAGCTCCCTTTTATGTGTTATTTTCTACTTTTAAAAGATAAGCTTCTTCTAGGATGCAACTTCTTTCCTTCTTTTATGCCTTCCTTTTCTCCTTCCTTCCATTATTTTTGTATTTGTATTTCCTAGAATTTAGCACAATGCCCAACACATTATTTATTAAGCAAATAAATGCTTGCTGGCTTATTGGTCAGAAAAAAAAAATAGTTTCCTCAAAATCTTTTTAGAGAAAACCTCTAGTAGTAGAGGAAATGGGTCATACCATTTTAATTTTGGATAATTCAATTTCACAATATTTGTCAAGTGTCTACATTAGATTCTAGGGAAAATCAATGATCATATTCAACATAGCCCTTTCTCACCTGAAATAAGGAGAAAACACCAACTTTCCTAAAAGTCTTTTTTAAACTTCATTCTACATCTTGGTTAATGGATCTTGGTCACTATAATACTTCTACAGTATACAGAATTATTTGATATCCATGAGTTCATTTGACTCTCAAAAAATACTGTGAATTTTGGTAGGAAATAAGTGAACTTCAGCCAGGTGCTATAGAGCAATGCCTAGTGATAATAACAAGAAATAACCAAGCAAATCTCATCAGAAGATGTGAATCCCCCTCTCCAGATTTCTACATTGCTGCCTTTTAAGGCTTCTTTGACTTACATTGTTTGCCAAATATTTCCCTTTTATGTTCACATCCAAAAGTAAAGTGTGTTTACTACTCTTAGTTTGGGCTCTTCTTTTATCCTTTTAAGTAGCTTCTGAGTACTCTTTCATGGAAAAACTTCTTTACAAACTTCAAATGGACTTTTGAATGTTTAAAAAAACCTAGCCATGAGGAAATTCAGAATAATATAATTACTTAGAGGCATCAATTATGGAATTTTATCTTTCTGTAATTTAAATATATTTATATATATATGAAATAATATTTAAGTGTTTTTGAGTTATTATACTATCTTGAACCTCATTAAATTTATTGACTAAGTAATTTCTCTAAGGCCAGAAGGTGATTCATAGGTCTAAGGTATATCTAAAGATAAAACTTCAATTTCAAGTCATTCAATTGTTTTCTTTAACTGAGTCATATTGTTCTATTCTATTTACTATAGGACTCATTTTCAATTATCTTCAGTAATCAAGAAAAATTTATCCAATGTCTACATGCTAAATTACAAAAACAAAACAAAACAACAACAAACAATAGTTCCTGTTTTCATGCAGTTTATAGGTTAACAATAAGATATGATCTATGAACAAATAATCCTAACAGAAAATGTGTCATGGGAAGGCATAAAAGAGTAGAATATAAGATCAGGAAAGGAAAGGTCTTTAGTGACTAGAAAGGTGAGAGGCTTTTTGGAGAAGGCAGCATTTAAGGATGAGTCAAAGATAGGTAAAAGAGATGCACAGAAATTTTAAGCATCAGCTCATCTTAGATTTAATTCATGTTCCTGATTAGAAACATTTCCAAAAGGCCATCTGGCAAGTATATGTTTTATTCAAACCTATATCCATTACCAAATATTGAAAGTTTAAACAGATAAATATTTCTAGATATAGAAATTGATGATTTATACAGGTAAAAGAAATGCATTCTGAATATCATTGAATTCAATTCCATTCAATAAATATTTATCAAGTGCTTACTAAGGCTAAAGCACTATGCTAAGTTGGGAAGGAGATTGAAAGCAAATGAGATATAATTCCTGACCTCAAGTAATTTACAACATTTTACAAAGTATATTCACTTTAAAACTACTTCATGTTAATTATATTTGCTAAGAAAATTGAAAGAAGTTGAAATATTCTTTAAATGTATCATTAAAAATACTCATAAAACTCATTCCAGTTTGCATCTGCTGCTCTACCTAGTTTCAACTCCATGAAACAAGACGTTGTCCAGGTTAAGCTGTATTTACAAGCACCTTGCTGCTACTTGATTAGCACCATCTCCCTTCACCTCCTCTTTCTTCTGACTGGAGGGTTCAAAAGTGCATTGCCAAATTTCTCCCATCACTTTATTTTTTAAAAATTAATGGACATTTTGGACTCACTTCACTCTGCTGAGTGCCTCTGCTGAGGCAGGAAAAGGGTAAATGATTTGACTAAGGTCACACAGGTTTCTTAAAAAATATTTCTAAAGTTCATTTGAACTCAGATCTTCCTGATTCCTCATGACATGCTACATTTATTGTACCATCTCGTTGTCTAGTAAACAAAGCTTACCTGCTAGGAGTTAAAGAAAAAAAAAAAAAACAACCTCTTTTAAAAAATATAAAAGTCATTATTTGGAATTTCATTAATTCCTTTCTATTTCTAATCAAATTTATTATTATCCTTTGAAGTCTCCAGATCTGTAGTTTCATCAATAGGATTATGACATGTAGGGTAATCGTCCTATTATATTCAGCATTGACAGACACTTTCTAGAACCTTTCTCAGCTAGAAAATAAAAGAAAATGTGGCATCCTTGGAGTGGATCCAGAGGAAAGCAACAAAGATAATTAAGCACTGGAAAATAATGCCTAAGTTTTAAGGAAAAATTTTGGGGGGTGATTTTTTGTTTTATTTTGTTTTGTTTTAAATAAATCACATAAAATAGAAAATGAAAAATTTTATTTGATTCAACTCAATTCACTTTTTGTGAAAGGGTAAAACCTACTCTAACAATAAAATATTTTGCTACCATATCTTAATTTTTCTGCACTAGAATTCTGACCATTTTAATTAGTAGTATATTATCGTCAGCATCAGTTATCTATGACTTTGCACACTGTCTTTTCAGACCAAAAACCAAATCAAAAATTTGATGGCGAGGATTTTGATGATGGCCTACTAGCAATACATTTAAACATAATGTGCATGACTCACCAAACTTCCATCCACTGATATAGAGAGTTCATAAACTTTTTCCTTTGATTGATTTTGTTTTAGGGTACTTTAAAAACTGTTAAAACATACTTTCTAACTATTCTAAACTACTCCTATCTAAAAACAATTATATGCTTTGGAATAAGGATCATTAAGCTGCTCGTAACAACTGCCAAACATGCAAATTTTATCAGGATATATAAAAATGCTAAGCAGAATATATCGATAAAATCGAGAATAAGTTCCTCAAATTCACATTATTTCATATATTCAAAAAATAAGCACAATAGTAGAATTTAAGTAAAATTGTTCCTTCAATAGCCAACAATAGCCAAAACAAACAAATAAAACACCTTGTCTCTTTTTTTTCTTGTTTCTAATTCGTGTGTGTGTGTGTGTGTGTGTGTGTGTGTGTGCCCGTGTGTGTGTGTATTGAAGGGAAAAGAAGGAAGATAGGAGATTTCTGAAATATTGTGGGCACGGGATAAAATGACAAAAAAGGTCTGAGAAATGATCAACCTATATCTTCTACAAAAAAGAAGAAGGTACTGAATCTTTCTAGACCTTTGAATGGAAACCACACAGGCTCTTTTATGAGGCTATTCATCAAAAATTAACTCTTGGGTAGAAACAAAGGCATCCAAAGGAAAAATCTTAAATTAGGCCTTTGGCAAGGGTACCATAATAGTCTGGTAACACAATTATCCATCCAGAAGTACTGAAAAACTGAGAAATGTGACAGCACTTTTAAAGGAAAAATAGCAAATATAAAACAGGAAACATCCTTTTAATTTACCGTAAAATAAGTAGGAAAAAAATTGTGATGTTTAGAACTAAAGGCCAAAGAGATTGGGGGATAAGAGAGATGAGAAATCTTGTATTTTATTAAAAATATGTAGTCATCCTGATTTTCTTGTATCTATAAATAGTAAACTACACTACAGCTGACATTACTGTGATTGATGCATGATTCATTCAAATCAAATTAATGAGCATTTATAAGGCTTAGGGCCTTGGCCCAGATTTGCAGTTCATACATCTAGTAAATAAGTACAGTGGGAAAAAATGATGAAGAACAAATTAAGTTTTTAGAGCTGGTCGTATGCAATTCAAAGATAGTTAAGTGAGGTCAATCGATAGCACAACCAAAAATTCCCAGGTACAATATGGTTATGTCTGTACTAGTTTTGTAAGGATGATGGTAGTTGTTATTTTTTAAAATAAAATTGAAAATGATATGGATCTGAATAAGAAGCCACTCAACTGCATTTTCATATTTACTCTTACTTGATAGATGGCTAGGGGTTACAAGTTGAATACGAGTCAGCAATGTAGTCTTCCTGTTAACAAGGCAGGCATGATACTAGCATGAATAAATAGGATTATGACATGTAGGGTAATCGTCCTATTATATTCAGCATTGACAGACACTTTCTAGAACCTTTCTCAGCTAGAAAATAAAAGAAAATGTGGCATCCTTGGAGTGGATCCAGAGGAAAGCAACAAAGATAATTAAGCACTGGAAAATAATGCCTAAGTTTTAAGGAAAAATTTTGGGGGGTGATTTTTTGTTTTATTTTGTTTTGTTTTAAATAAATCACATAAAATAGAAAATGAAAAATTTTATTTGATTCAATTCAATTCACTTTTTGTGAAAGGGTAAAAGAACTGTCTCTGAGGGCTTGTTATAAATACAACCTCTGACACTACATTTTTGATCAGGCAGCTAGGTGGTGCAGTGAATGGCATGTTGACCCTGAAGCTAAAAGGACATTTTCCTGAATTCAAATCTAGCCTCAGACACTTACTGGATATTTGACACTGAGTAAATCACTTAAAGTTGTTTGCCTCAGCTTCCTCATCTGTAAAATGAACCGGAGAAGGAAATGGAAAACTACTCCAATATCATTGCTAAGAAAACCCCACATGAGTCAAATACAACAATAAACCTTTTTGATCTAGTTTTATAAGCTACAAAATGGATACTCAGTTTTCTCATCTGTGAAATGTAATCATTAAACTAGATAGCTTGTAAGGTCTGTTCCAGTTCTACTACATCTGATCCTAGTCTATTTTCCCTAACACTATCTTCAAAAGGCTGTCTCTTTTGAGCCAAAGAATTATACCTGTTAAATGATCTAGTAGGCTCACAATTCTTATGCCATCTCTAAATAGAAAAAAAAAAGTTATTCATAGAAAAAGCCACGAGTAGGCAAGAGAAAAAGTATTGTTTGCTGTCTTCTCAAAATATCAAAATATTAAGAACATAATTAAAATGTAGTATCTGAGACTTCTCATAAAGATGAAACACTTTAGAGGAATTGCCAAATAGTGCTGGAAGGAAGTTTTAACAATATTTTAATCCAATGTTGGATTATGACACATTGCATTTACCTATTTAAAGAAAGTAAATTGTATAACTCATTATTTTAAATTATTATTATTATTTATTAATGAGTTTCAAAGAGTTTCCTTTTTAGAGTAGCTCAGCTCTCTTTGTATATGTTTAATATAAACCTTCATGAAGATGGAACGACTAGCATTTGTAGAGTACTTTAAAATTTGCAAAACACTTTACCTAAACCACTGAATTTGAGCCATAACAATGAAGTTTATATAATAAGCATTAAGATGTGATTATGTGACTATTTTGTTGATGAGTTACCTGAGGTTTGAGTGAAATGATTCACTCTTGATCAGAAAACCATTAGGTCTCAGAATACAGAACTGAATTTATGTTTTCCTAATTACAAATCCAGTATACTATTGTGTTTGCCTCTAGATTAAACTGCTAGAATTTTTTAAGGTTTCAGATATGATTACTAGAGACACAACTATAGTTTTAAAAGGTAATTAGGAATAGAATTACCTAATATAAGTATCCCAAATTCCTAGATTCCAGGTCAAGTGCTCTATCTATGATAACATCTTGCTCCATGAAGAAAAAAATAGAAAAGGTAATTTGGGATATCAGATCAGGAATCAGGAAAACCTGAGTTCAAATCTGAACCCAGAAATTTAATAGTTATATGACCTTTCATAGCTCACTTAACTTGATTCCCTTAGTTTATTCATCTCTAAAATGATAATAATTGCACTTACTTTACAAGCTTGTTGTGAGGTCAAAAGAGATAATATTCCAAAAGTACTTAACAGTGTCTAGAACATAATAGGCACTTTATAAGTACTTTATAAATTTGTGATTAGATACCTTTATTGTAAGTAGATAATGAAGCTTTGGTCAGATAAATTCACCTCTCGGCCTAAATTTCAAATGAGTGTGTTACACAAAATTATTGCTATTGTGATTTTTCAGTAATATCCAAATTTTCATGACCCCATTTGTGATTTTCTTGGCAAACAGACTGGAATGGCTTTCCACATCTTGCAGAAACTTAGGTAAACAGGGATTAAATGACTTGTCCAGAGATATACAACTACTGAGTGTCCAAGGCTAGATTTGAACCCAGGCAGATGAGTCTTTCTCACTCCAAGCCCTGTACCTATCCATTGCACTTCCTCTATGCCCTGAAAATTACCTTTATGTCCTCTCAAATTCTATGATCCTATCTATGACCCTAAGGCATGAATAAAGGTAGAGCTTTCATCTTAGATATATATCCCCTACGTGTGCGGTTAGAAATAAGGCCTGAATTGTCATTGTTACCATTAGTCTTTCTTGTTGAATTCCTAAAACATGGAGCAAATAAAAACAAGCTAGCCAGCTGAGAATAGGAGAGCTATTTAATTTTCTACTGTTAGACATTGACTAGAAAAAAATCATTGCCATAGACAAAAATTTATATACAACTGTCCTTAAATCTCAATCCAAGTGATAGTAGGAAAAGTCAATTCAAATTTCAGGGCATGAACATTGTTTTTGGAGAAAGAGAAATCATGCAGAGGCACTGAATGTGGGCCATTCTATTCTCCACTTATGCCCTGAATTCTGACAGTGATTTTTTTAAAAGATTAATGCATTTAGTAAATTAACTTTTAAAAACTACGAAAATTAAATTTCTCCTCCTCACAAGTATATTACTCACAAGTAATATAAACAGTAATTATAGTAGTACAAAACTAGTCCTTTGAAAACAAAATACATTTTTCTACTTTCTAGGTCTATCCATGAAATTGTCCATCCTAGCAGATGTTAAATATAGCAGTAGGCAAGCAATTTGTATTTAGGAGGGGGAAATGGTTTCTGTGCACTTTTGTTGAAGAATTCACACCAGCAAAAGAAGCATCCAATTTTGAATAGCTTTGATATTCCTGGGAGCACATGAAATCTTAAAACCTGATCACTAGAAAAAAAATAGTAATTTATACACACATTCATGGAGATATATGTGTATGTGTGTGTGTATATATATATATATATATATATATATATATGTATATGTATACTATGTCCAGAATTTTTAAAGGATACCATGCAAATTGGAATTTCAATAGTACACTTAGAACTTTTGTTGAATTGTGTCTATAGAAATATAAACAAAAACATTCACAAATTAGCAGTCTTTTCAGTTTGGTTTTATCATTGGACATAAACCTGGACTCCTCCAGAAATCATTCTATCACTTATAGTGTCCATTCTATATGAAATTTATTATACATAATCATATTTTGTAGGTTAAGATTTTTAATTCACATAAGGTCTGGTCAAAATCTATTTACTAAACAGCTTTTGTTCATTGATGTTGTAGTGAAGATGTAAAATGAAATGACTTTTCCAAAGCAGCTTTTAAACTGTATACCATTTTAAAGTGTTAAAATCCATTTTCAAGTTATTCAGTATGCATAGAATGCTTTTAAAAATTCAAAACGGCACTGATAGCAAATGTAATTTCTTTCATAGTTACAAAATGCAAACTCCAAGTGTTTTATCCTAATGAATAAATGAGTTTGTCCTTTATGTATAAAATATAGTTTGTGTTTGTTGCACAAGTTTTTTAATAATAGATGAATTTTAGGTTTGCTCTAACATATTCAATAAAGTGTGATTAATTTGGTTTTTCAAAAATGCAAACTAGACATTACTATATTACTTTGCAAAATGCACAGCTTGCAACATTATTGTCTCAGTGGGATCTTAAATTGAATTGTAAAATGTGTCTTATTTCTAGTTTGATTTATGTAAGAGATAGCAGTGGATAATGCCCCTTTTGAAGTTTCACTGTTTTCTGTAAGAGAGAAAATATATACATAAAATTCATAGCATAGTTTATTAAAAGTATAGAGAACTTTGTAATTATACAATGCTAGATTAAAAAGAAAAATCATATACAACCTAGAATACCACATTTGATTCATCAAATTAACTTTTTTGAAGTTTCCTATTATGACAGATTATATAACACATTTTTGACATGTTCTGTGATTTTATTGCGATATTCTAAGTAATTACCAAATCTCTTTTCCTCTAAGAAAGCTTTCCTGTGCCCTGAGAATTAATCTATGATACCATTTAACTTGGCTTTTTGAAGTAAATATCACTAGATAAAAGCCAGCTGGATCTGAATAATGGGGTACTTGAATGAATGTATTAGTGTTTGAAAATGAGAATACAAATCTTCTAAAAAGATTAATTTCCATAAAAAAGATAGCTCACAGATCTACAAAAGAATAAATTCAAAAACATAATAAACTGGCAGAAAGAAAGGTAGATTAAAGTAAGAGCTGTACCACTATGTGATTGCAGCTGCTGTAAAGCAATGATTCTGTATCAATTACAACATTTGGTGAATGCTGGAGAGCTCTTCAAAGCCTCCTGTGAAAAACAGGAATGTGGAATACGAAGCCTACCATAAGGAATAACCTCAGTCATTCATTTCAACAAAACACAACTTTCATGTCTATCTTATTCTCAACATTGAATAGTTAGACTTGCAGTGGAGTTACAAAGAAGCTTTGATGGGACTATGCAAATTAAATAGGTGATTTTTTTGGCTCACATTTATTTAAATTGTTGATATAAATGTCGCTTTGTCAAGAAAATATTGATCCTTTATCGCAAAATGGGTGCTGAAATCATCAACTTAGTATATTCTGGGCACATAGTAGGCATTTAAATGGTACTTGAATGATTCAACCTTATAAAATAATCTGTATTACTTGACTTTCAATATTCACTTTTGCTATGTTATCATTGGAGAAAGAGAAAGGAATCATAGTATGATGAGAAAGCAGTAAGGTGATTTGAAAAAATGTATAGGATTTATTTAACAATGCTGGCTTTGCCAAGACCTTCATCAAAGCATTTCATTTTTTAACATATAAAATGAGATGGTTGGACTAGACAAACTATTTGTTTTGAGTTCAGAATCTTATCTGGAAGAACTTTTAAATTCTGTCCATATAATTTCTTTGAATAATCGTTAGCGGGATAAACTTTATGTATGTGCGTTCTCTCATTATTTCTAAAAAATTAATTTCTAGTCCATTACTTTCTAATCAATAATATCAGATGAACCATCCAATGATTTAGGGTTAGTTTGAATGAGATGAATGCCAGTTAAAATATATTTTAATATAATTCTTGAGTACAAAAAGTGTTAAAAAGGACAATGTAAATATGTTTTTCTGTCTTCATACATATTGATAGAACTAGCAGGTATGTCTCCATATCTGAAATCAGTCACCAAATGCTGACCTTGAGCGATGGACAAAAGAAAGCCAATCTTATTCTAACAATGCAAACTTTAATTAAATATGCATAGTAGCAGTGATGAACTTTCTTCAAGATGAAAGTTTCTTTACAAGAAAAATATGTTGGGTCATATATTCCTTTCATTATAATATTTTGCATACTTTAAACTAAGAACTTTGAAACATGCCCTAGTAATTACAATATATTCATTCAAACTGTACAAGATATTTAAAGCATTACTCAAAATGTTAAATATTAAGGTAACATCCATCATAATGAAGTTCTAAATGATTAACTGTCACTATTGTCATGAATGTGACCAACTATGAAGCTTTGTAATGTGTTTACTGTGACTGTTGGGGGTGAAGGGACCAGGACAGAGGAGAGAAAGGTCATTTTTTTTCTTAGCTGTGATATTAACTGCCTAAACAGTTACAAGGATTTTTTTTATAGTAATTTAAGATTTTTTTTTTTTATCATACTTCTTCAAGAAAGCTGCTTTTAGTTAAAACATAAAAATGGTAGTTACAAGGCTTCTGCAAACATAACTGCCATTCCATTAAGGAAATGGTGCTGCAAACAGTAAATAGTAGCCTCAAGGGAAATGTAAGTATTGATTTTATTACTATGTTGTTTGGTTTGTATTTGCAATTGTCAACTCTAATTTTAGACTGTGCATTAAGTATCCTTATAACAACTGAAATATAAGAACAAATATTAATTAGAAAATATGGAATAATATTTTGATGTCTTCAGCCAATTCAGAGATAAGTACATTTGGGTATATTAATTTTATATTTTAGTTCTGAAGTATTTAGTCCCATAAAAGAAATAAATGAATAGCCAAAAAAGCTTTCATCAAGTCATATTTGATCCTGATTTTGTATATTATGAACAACTATTTGACTTTCAGAGAATGCAATTTTACTGCCATGTGAAGAACTGCAAATATTCTTCCTTTTTGATGTAGTTTTTCTATTTAGTTATTAATAGAATGATGTTTCTGGTTTAGATGACAATCAAAAAACCAAAAAGCATGTCCCCCCCTTATTATGAGAAGCAATGAGTAGAGTGTGAATATGGAGTCAAAACAAACAAACAAAAAAACCTATATTCAAATCCTTCCTGTACTGATACTAGATACTTGATCAGCTTATTGAATTTTTCTGAGAGTCTGTTTCATCCCCTGCAAAATAGGGACAATAATTTTGTGAGCACCTAACATGCTTGTGGGAAGTTGGAAAAGATGTATGCAAAGCATTCTGAAAAACTCACTGTACTAAGTAAATGTATATTACAATTAGAAAGGAAATAAACTTGCTAAATTGGTATATTCACACTTTTTAGACAAATATGCCAACAGAATCAAGCAGATTATCCAACCACATGCATTTCAAATTTGAATAACATTTTCCCATTTTTATTCTAAAATTTGTCATTTAGGTACACTGATATTTCTTAAAACACACCACAGTGCAACCCTGTTTAATATGTAAGTATTTTAAACTATACCTATGGGGCTGTAAATAGAGTCAGTGTTAAACTTCTACAATTAACTAAAAGAAGTGTTTATGAAACACATAAATTCCAGAAATGTTCTCTCTGGAAATCTAAAGAGGTGTAAATTAATATAAAGAAAACATTATAGCCACTCCAGATTTAAAAAAAAAAATAAAGTATTCTTGAGTATACAAGTCACAGAACAGATAGTTTACTATAAATGCTTCCCATCAAAAAGAAAAGCTTTTTGCAAAAGACAGAAAATGAACATAAATAATGTTTGAAAACCAAGCAATATTGCAAATACTAGATTTTTTTTTTTGAAGCAAACAGGGTTAAGTGACCTGCCCAGGGTCACCTAGCTAGGAAGTGTTAAGTGTCTAAGACCAGATTTAAACTTAGCTCCTCCTGATTTCAGGGCTGGTGTGCTAGCCACTGTACTGCCCCTTCGCGCTGCCCCTTACTAGCCATTTAATTTTTTTTTAATAGAATGCCATGTATTCCTACAAGAAAACAAAGAACACTAAAAATTTAGCAAAACATTTATTTCTATTCTCATTTCCTCCCCATTAAACTTATTTGCCTTCATTAGATTGTTTGGGAAGGCTACTAAACCCTCAAATCTGGTGAGAGGGCACTGTGATTGAGAGAGCTTCCTGTAGAATATGGGGTTTGATTTGGGAAGTCAGGGAAGTCAATAGTGGAAAAATTGGAGAGAATCCCAGGCTTACTATTAAGCCAAAGAAAATGCCTGGAACTCAGAGTTGGTTTTTCTTGTTAATCAGCAATGACTGGATCAAAGAGTGTATGAAAGAAAGAATTAGGAAGACTGGAAAAGTAAGAGGGGACTAGGCAATAAATAAAGGACTTTGAATGCCAAATTAGAGCATGTTATATTTGACCCTAGAAATAAAAGGGAACCAATGAAGTAAGGGACAGTGAGTGACAAGTGACAGAATTGCACCTGAGGAAAGTAACTTTGGTGGCTTTTTAGCACACAAATTGTATAGAATTGAATAGAACTTCAGAGATGATGAAAGCCAATTCCCTCTACCTACTGATGAGGAAGTATATACAATGGGGCAAAGTGAGTATCCAAAAGTCACAGATCTAAAATTTGTACTCAGGGACTCTGACAGCAAATCTAGTGCTCAATAAGATCCTTACCATTTATGTTGTAATATTGCACTTTGTCTTATATTTTCATTATGTAATTTCCTTGTATTTTGAGTTATATATCTTTTGACACCATTTTTAATGTGTAGCATGTCAAATCCTGATAACATTTTTTTTTAAATAAATTAAATTGCTTACTCAAATTTTGGCTCATTATCAGTGGAAAAATAATTAATAATAGTCCTTTCACTTTTAAGAGGGATTAAATTTTTTTTTTTCTATTCTAGTCAATAATCAGAAAGGTTGACAGCCTTTGCTCTAGCCAACTGCCTGGTGAAAATTATCATATATATAGATATAGATAGATATCTACATATCTGTATCTATATCTATCTATCTATATATCTATCTATGTATCTATATCTATTTATATACACATATCTATTATATATTAGACCAGATTAAAAAGTTGGATGAGACATGTTTATATTACAATCTGAAAATGTAATTTCCCCAAACTCAGGACAAATCTGCTTCAAATCAAAATTCTAAAGGTGTTATTCTATGATTCTTTTCTATTCTTTCAAAATATCCAGATAATTAAAAACATTGCAGTAAAATAATTTTTCCACTTATTTTCCACTTCAACTTTGTTAGCACTCAGTATTTAATCCTTTTATGACTGTATAGTATTCCATCAAAACTAAATTTTTCTTTCTTGGCCTCAGTTTATCCAGATTACTTAGATTCTCTGATATTTCTCTCTTCACATGTAATCTCCTCAGAAAATCCTTCATTAAAGTATTTCATTTAGCTTTATTCATTTCTTTCATACTATTACTCTAGATACTATTCTTTCATCATGACAATTTTTAACATCTACTTAAGTCATCACATAACATAGTGATCTCTAAAAGTGTAGAAAAAGAAGGGATTTAAATTTAAGAAGACATTCTCATGGGAATCAGGTTATGATCCAGGAAAGTATTTATTATTAAATTAACATTATTAAAATATATCTGAAAGAAGGTAAATCTAAGATAAGCACAATGTAAGTTGTTTATGCTTGGAACAATTTCTAATTCAAATCATAAATTGAAAAGAAAAGTCAGAGGAAAATTCAGGGTATAACAACTATGGAGACCTCTATGTGAATTTTTGTGTTACATACTTAAGGATAGAGTTTACTTTTTGAGATTGATATTATTGAGACCAACAGCAAGCCTGAAAGTAAGAGCCTAAGAATCAAAACAGCCCAAAAGATTGCTATTATTAATGTTGGCCAGGAAAAGTATGGCTTGAACTCTTGAGTGCCAGATTGTTATAGTTTAAGGCAGATAAGTGGCATAGTGAATAGTGTGCACGGCTGAAAATCAGGAAAACTCATCTTCCTGAGTACAAATATGGCCTCAGACACTTACTGCCTATGTGATCCTAGGAAAGTCACTTACCCTGTTTACTTCAGTTTTTTTTTTTTTTTTCATCCAAAATGAGCTGGAGAAGGAAATGGAAAACTACTCCAGTAACTTTACCAAGAAAGCCCCAAATGGGTCACAAAAAGTTGAGCACAAGTAAGAACTGAACAAGAAATTTCTCACATAGGGGAAGGTTAACAAGCCAAGAAACTTAACAATTATATGAGGCCCTCCAGTTTTAAAAACAATGGAATAATATAAAATTATCTAAAGAGGTCATAACTAGAGATTAGGTTTTGTAACACTTAAATTCTTACTTTAAAATGAAATTTTATTTATTATAACTAAATTGACTATGATCTATATAGTTTTTAAAATAATAATAATCTATTTGAACAAAAAGCAAATTCATAATGGTTTATGAAATCTCCCAAAGAAATTGGCCTTTCCAGAAAAGACCCATTGTTGTTTCAATACCTACTTGTTGGCAAATAACTAAAGTTTATAAGGTATTCAAAGAATAATTCAAGCAAAAATATCTTTTATACAATATATACAAGATACATTGAGAAAACAAATTCTTTTTTTTCCCTTTCCTCTTTGTGACCATTTCTAACAAAATTTTTTTTAAAAAAGGATTTTTGTAGGGCATTTTAGCTCACCTCAATCAGATTCCAATTCCATTTGCTTTTATTCTTTTCTTTTTTTTTTTTTTCTTTCCTTTTTCTTTCCCTCAAAATAGCTACCTCCTGAATGCTACATTCTAGATGAACTTGTCATAACCACAAAGCATTACATGCTTTCAGGTATTTTTTTATTGATGTTCACACTGCTATTCTACCACCTGGAATGCCTTCCCACAAATTCCACCTCCACCTGTTGACAATTCAGCTATCTTCCAAAATACAGTTCATATGCTGCTTCTATGAAGTTTTGTTGCTCTCTACAATTTGAAGTGACTTCTTCATCTGATTAAATAAACTTTCCATACTCTCTAAATGCTCATCATATTCTATTTGTATTATTTTATACAGATAAATATATAAATATCCCAGTGCTTCTACATTGCAAATTCTTTTAGGATAAGGAGCATGTCTTATTTACCTTTGTATCTTTTTCAGTACTTACCTTTTTTTTCTGGATACTTAATAAATATTTAATGAGTGAAGTAAAATATATTAAGAGATTAAAGTAGTTGATTATCTTATTTCCATTTATACACTTTTCCAAATTCTTTAAGCTTCTTACAAATGCAAAACTATAGGTGTTCAGCCATGGTATTACTATTTCTAATTGTTTGACCACAGGGTAAGTAAATTAGTCACCCATCTTAAATGAGTTCAGTCTTATAAAGAAATAGAACACCATGTCGCATGTCTAACTATTTAGTAAGCTACCTCTTCCTAACCTCACCAAGCACACAGCTATATAACAGCAAAATAAAATGTTAAAAGAAAGAAATACAGACGTTAGTTTCTTAATGTGAGCGGCATCTAGCCTATGAGGCATTTCTTTTAAATATGTTCTTTTTCTTCTTCCAAACTGTAATAATCAACCCTGTTAGGGTGATTACCATCCAACATTATTTGTAATTGGCTTCTAGTAGGTCCAAGTAAATCTCATGAGTTTTTCATTGGCTTCTAAGAACAGAGAGAATTATCAGATTTACAGAGAGGTGATAAGGTGGCACTAGAAAGTCCAGAAATTATGACTATAAAACTGAGAAGACTGGATTTTCTAGTGTTACATGCCAACAGTGCCTATAGGGTGAACTTTGTGAGAAGCATCCCCAGAATATCAGAATCTTACCAGAGTCCATCTGTTTTCTAAACTAATAGGAAGTACAGTAAGAAGGGATGAAATGGCAGAATGATGGATCCCTATCAAGAGTTGCAGTATAGCTGATTAAAACCAGGAAGACTGTGCAGTAGGCGACAGGCTGAATGTATCAAAAGGAATTTTAAAATTAAATTTGAGAAGAAACGAAAAAAATGTAACTTTATAAAACCAATTATTATTTCAAACAAAATCATCAGTGAAAAAAATATTTATTAATTCCCAGGAGAAAATAAGAAAGAAGATACTCATGAAATTCAAGTGATTCAACCGTCTACAAGGTACTCAATTCCCTTTCCTTTCAGATTTAGTAAGCTACCTCTTCCTAACCTTACTAAACCTATGGTTTTTTTCTCTGCTGAGTTCCCCATACTTCTTGTTTCCCCTCCCAACTGAAAATCTTGTTTCTTCCTTTTCCAGAAAATGAAGGCCATTTCAAATGAGAATTAGAGAAGATTATAGAAAGTAAACTGAATCATTTTGATTACAATTGGGGAATGGATGAACACATTGTGGTAAATGATTCTATAGGCTACTATTGTGCTATAAGGAATAAGGAAAACAGTTTCTGAAAAAAAAACTTTGGAAAATATAAATCCATGCAAAGTCAACTGAGCAGACGCAAAAGAATATTGTATACAGTAACAGTAATATTGTAATGATGATCAACTCTGAAAGACATAGCTATTCTGATCATGACAATAGACCAAGAAAATTCCAAAGGACTCATAATGAAAAATTCTATCTACTTTCAGAGAGAATTTGTTGAATTCTGAATGTAATTTCTTTGATTGTCTTTATTTTTCTTAGTATTTTTTTTGGCAAAATAGTTAATATGAAAATGTTTTGAATGATTTCAAGTGTTTGCCTTCTCAATGGGTGGGAAAAGGGCTGAAGGGCAGAAGTGAATTTGGATACCAAAGTTTTTCTATTTAATGAATTTTACAAATAATTTTTAAATTTAAGAAGAAATGGGGGGGGGAATTAAGTGAAAGTTCAATATAATTCAAAAGTATAACTTTTAGCCAAAATAATTTGTTGTGAGTCTTCTCTTTCTTAAGATGCAACTAATGTAACATATTCTGCATAAGACCTTTCCTGATGCCTACATCTGCTAGTGCCTTCCTTTTTTAAGTAACTTGTATTTATCTACTTTGCATTTATATTTATAATCTAATATTTATTCTGAATTGATGTATCTTGCACAAGACCATAAGAAGACATTGTTTCATTCACAGTGACTGAAATACAGTAGATGCTTAATAAATGAATGTTGATTAATTCATGTGAGCATCTTTAAATACCAAGACAGGATTTTATATTTGATCTTCAAACTAACATGTAGACATTGAAGTAATGAGGCAACATGGTCACTTCTCTACTTCAGAACAATCACTTTGGCAATTGAGTAGAAATAGTAGAGAATAATTCTGTGGGAGGCAAGAACAATTAGAAGATTATTATATTAGTCCAGGCCATAGGTGATAAAGGCCTAAATAAAGAGCTCAATCATATAAAGGGAGAAAAGAGAATAAGTGCAGAAACATTGAAAAAATAAATAGGACAATATTTGGCAACTGAGTAAAAGTAAGAAATTGGGCGTGACATCAAAGTTATGACCCTGGAAGAATTATTGTTGTTTTTCCTTCATTCTTGAAGAGGACCTTGACATGCAAGTGAATTAGATTAAATGAGGAAGGACTATGCAAGGTCACCTCAACATCAGTAGAGAAGTTTAGAAGAGGAAAGATTGGTGGGGGGGATGGTGGAGGAAGATAACAAATTCTTTTGGATATGATGAGTTTCACATGTTTATAAGAAATCCAGTCCTACACAAATGAGTAATGTATAGAACGGAAGCTCAGGAGAAAAACTAGGATTGGGTAGATGTGGAAAATATTTGAAAAGAGATAATTGTTGAAACCCATGAAGATGAAACTGATCACTGAGAGTTTATAAAGAAAACAAGGTCAGAGCTTTGGAGGACACTGAAGATTAATAGGTATGAATGGTTAAAAAGAGAAAGAGAATAAAATAGAATCACCAAAATCCAGACAGAATTTAAGTACAAGATTAGTTCAAAGGGAAAACAGAGATTCTTTAAATTCATTTGGTTTATTAGTTCCTAGTGAAATACATCTCTATGTAGTGAAAGAAATTACAGAAATAATTGTGGAACTACTATTGATAATCTTTGAGAAATCAGAGAAAGGAATGAGAAATTTGGAAATATCAGATATTGCCCAGATTTCCAGAAAATGCACTTAGGGACAGATTTTAGAAGCTAAAGATTAGCAAATTTCACATAAATTCTTAGGCAGATTCTACATTATTTCTATGAGATAGTTTGTGAGCATGTAGAAAAGAAAATAATGAACACTAGGAGCAACGATAACTTAATTAAGAAAAAGCAACAAAGTCCTCATTTCTTTTTTTTTTTAATAAAATTCATACTTTGTAGATAGATTTCAAAATCTCATGATTTCAATGTGAGCTAGATAAGATGAAGTAGATGAAATAAGAGTGACTGGATTGCTCAAAAAATGCATAAGCCATATAATATTAAGAACAGTAAAAATAAATAAATATTAGTCTAGTAACAAAGAGACAGAAACAGTAAATAAGGAATGATATGATCACTTTCTTTAATATTTGAAGGGTTGATAGTTGAAGCGGGAAACTATTTTTAAGGGGAATGATATAATTCAAAGAGTAGAAATACCTGTATATAAATATTGGCTCCCCCCACAAAAGGGTGTAATTAGTGAGTTTATTATCTGTATAACTGTAAAATAAGAAATTAATGAAAATTTGTTAGCGATAACTATATTGTCTTAACTGGGGGAAAGATTGGCCTCCAGGACCCCTTTTTCCTTAAGATCTTTCTGGTCCTCTATCTTTAAAAAGATTATAGGTTAAGAATAAAGTTATTTCACTGATATTAAATTTCCAGATGAAGTGTCTCCTAAATCTCCATGAATGAGGATTCAAACCTTCCATGGAATTTATAGTCATATACAGAGTATTGAATATCAATAAAATATGTGTCACAGTTTGGAGTTTTCCTGACTCTAAGACCAGTTTTTTATCTACTGTCATCTTTTGTGAACTAAATTCATATAGCTACCATGAATTCAACAATACCTAAAAAAGAATCCTATACTAACAATACTGCTTTTACCCCTTATTTGTAAATTAAAAGCTAAATAATATAACTACATGACATTTTTGTTTCTCAATAATTAATGCATTAAAGGAGCAGAGGCAAAAAAAAATCACTGAATTTATATTAACTATACTTGGATTTGAATTATAACTATTAAAATATCTCAGTTTTTTTATCTGTAAAATGAAGAGCTTAGACTAGATGACCCTTAAGTCCCATCTAGTTCTTACCCAATGATTCAAATATTATAGTCAAAAGCAAGATCTATTCAAAAGAAGGAGAAAACGTATGTTTCTCAGAATTTAAAATTCCACATGTATTTTAGTAGAAGCAGTATGTCCAGAAGAGAAAAAAAGGAGATGACTATATGTTAACTTCTAATTAGTGTCATGAAAGGACAGCAGAACCAGTTGCATTTACATTTAGACAGCCATTAACAAAGCTAACCAGTTTTCAAGCTGTCCCAATACATGTGTTTATATATAAATATAACATGTGCATATGTTATATGTGTCTATACAAATAATGGATTTTAATAATTAAGATGAATAAGGGTAAAATAACACACACACACACACACACACACACACACACAGGTTAGTTTTTCTTATTTTAAGTTGCTAGTTTATATGAACAAGGTCCATGGTACCACAAAACACTGAAATCCTATGAAGAATAAAATCTATTGTTTTGGATAGCTGTCACAATGCTGCATGTCAAAATAAGCTTCTTAAATAGATAATTTTCTTGGTTAATGTTAGAACCAAGCTAAATTTTCAGGTTTTTATAATATATTATGTCAGCATTAAATATTTAGAAAGAAATTTTTTGAGAAAACTGAACTTTTTTTTTTAACTTTCATTAATTCCTTTGTGCAGCAGATATTTATCTAGTTTTTGCAACAGATTGGGCACTATAAAGAAAGCAAAGTAAAATCCCTGAAATCATGAAGATCGCAGTCTACTATAGGTTTAAGGTACAAATGATTATAAGAGAAGATAGACTCTGGAAATTCAATAAGTATATAAGTATTGGGGGTGATACTTTAATTCTATAAAACTATTCAATATTCATTTACAAAAAATGTATGTGCAGGGCAGTTAGATGGCACAATGGATAGACCACCAGCCCTGAAGTCAAGAGGACCTGAGTTCAAATCTAGCCTCAGACACTTACTACTTCCTAGCTGTTTGATCCTGGGCAAGTCATTTAACCCCAATTGCCTCACCAAAAAAAAAAAAAAAAAAAAAAAAAAAAAAAAAAAAAAAAAAAAAAAAAAGTACGTCCTAATATTTACAATGTATACATAGAAATAAAATATAACTACTCCTTAAAAAATTCACCATATAAACTGTGACATTATAATTAGTATAAACACAATTTGGACAACTTTCAGAATTCAATTAAATGTACTTATATCTTAAAGTAGTAATGTATAAACCTTAGCTAAAATTTTATGGTATGTTATATTGGAAATAATACATTTAAGTATTTCAATGTTGCTTTTTCATCTAAAATCTCTTTTATGACCTTATTTTGCTTGAAAAGATGGGGATTTACCCAACTGGAACAGGGAACAATGACTGTAAAAGTTTGTTAGAGTTTAACCTGTTTGGTTATCTACTAGATGAACATCCTAATATGACTATTTGTTTTCCTTATTTTCACGCTTAGAGTTTTTTTAAAAATTAAGATATGGAGACCTTATCTAGGATTAAGAGAAACCAATTATCCCTTTGATCTGGTATCAATTGAAGATGCACATCATTTAATAAGCTAGTCATTTCATAAATATATATATGAAAAAGGTAATACTTTATAATACATTTCTTAACCTAGAATTATTTCAGTTATTATCATTTTATAGGAAACTAATTTTTTAATGTATTCAAAAACATAATAAAATTCATTGGTAAATTTTTAAAAAGCAGCTAAGTACACTGGGCATGAAGTCAGGAAAATTCCTCTTTGTGAGTTCAAACCTGTCCTCAGACACTTATTAGATATGTGACCCCTGGACAAATCATTTAACCCAGAGTGTCTCAGTTTCTTCATTTGTACAATGAGCTGGAATGAAAAGGAAATAGCATATCATTTCAGTATGGGATCACAAAGAATTGAATACAACTGAGAAATGAGTCAATAGCAGGGTATTTTAAAAATTAATTCTGTTAAGCTTAGAGGCTTTAATAAAGGAACTTTTTCCATGACCATTCTTTTTTCTTTTCTCTTTCTCTTTTTTTTCTTTTTTGATTGGGTGGTCCAGTAGATAGAATACAAAATTTCAGGTCAGGAAGACTTATGGTCAAGATTTGTTGCAGATAACTACTGGTTGTGTTATTCTGAGGAAGTCATTTAAACTCCATTTGCCTCAGTTTTCTCAACTACAAAATGTGAAAGGGGTAACAATAGCATCTGTCTTCTAGGGCTGTTATTAGATCAAATAAGATGATATTTACAAAGTGTTTAGCCCAGTGCCTACTCCAAGGCAGATACTATACAAATCTTAATATCATCATTGTTTTCTTCTTTCTCCTCTTCTTTCTTTCCTCTCTCCCCTTCTTCTCTTCCCTTCCCCATCCCACTTCTCTTTTTCCTCCTCCTTCTATTTTCTTTTTAAGTGTATAGTTTCAAATTGGAATCTGATTTTGTTCCAATAATTTTCTTCACATTTGGTTGTTTAAAATCCCAAAATATTATCCCAGAGAACAATGTTATGAGAGGTATTAGGTTTCCATGATGCCCCATAAAAGTCTATTTATTTAAACCATAATATACTTCAAATATAATACTAAACACCATTTATAATACATTTTATATAGAAAGTATTTTCTGAGATCTCAGATTCCCAGGTCCATATTTTCTTTGGACCTGAAAATCAGGGGCAGAAATCTCTTACCCTTAGTAGTCATAATGGTGACTGGCCTGGGATAGGATTATAGCTGTAGAATTTTAAGTGAGTTTAGCTACCACTTAGTCCAAGCCATTTATTTCAGAGATAAATCTAAGCCTCAGGGAAATTAAGTCACTTGATCAAGGCCACTAAAATCATTCACTTTAGTGCCTTGATTTGATCAAAGGTCCTCATGTGGTAGAACCAAAGATATTTCTACTTGATCACTCCTAAGGACCAGAGAAGAGAAAAGGAAAGGAAATAAGTATTGAATATTATCTACTATGTGCCAGATATTGTGTTAAACACTTTTTACAAATATTATCCTATTTGATCCTCACAGCATTCATACAATATAAATGCTCTCATCATTCCTATTTCACAATTGAGAAAACTCAGGCAAATGGAGATTAAAACTTGCTCAGGGTCACAAAGCTATAAATATCTGGGAGTGAATTTGAACTCAGATCTTTTTGATTGAAAATTTGTTCTTTTTCTACCTCTCTGCACCTTTCCAGAATCCATTTCTCTGTAACATTTACTTCTTATTCATTGTATTCCAATAGAGTTGATTATACTCTCCTAACCACCTTGTCATCCTGTATACGATTCAGATAATCTCAGTGTTTAATTCTTCCATCCTGATGCTTTTCATGTTATGGTGTGTGTGAATGTATGTGTGTGCATTAGCATGATTTTATAAAATATGTAATTTTCTAAAAAATCAAATAATTTTTAAATACTATATCTGAATAAGTAATGAGATAGAAAAGGGAAAAAAATAAATGCTAATCTAAAAATTTCTGAAACAAGGCAAAATGCGACATCAACCATTATTGACAGAATTTGTTTAATCTTTTCCAACTCACTGACAAAGGCCAAGATGGGTATGGAAAATGAATAAGTAGAGTCCCATCCTTTTGTAATGAGTTATGTACTAAGGAGAAAACAGACCCTGAGTAGTTACCACACTGTTAGTGAAATTGGACTTATAAAGGTGAGAATGATCTACTCTCATATGCCCCCAATAAGAATAGTTAGTGATGGATTTGGAGAGTGTGCTGAAATAGTTATCAAATGAGGGAAATCAAGTTCTGTATTTCAATGAATATATTATGATATATGATGCACAAAATAAAATAATCTCAACAACAATTCCCAAAAATGTCACCAGATAATTTTAAAATGAAAAATCACTTTAAAAATTGGTAAATGTTCATATTTAACCTAAATGATAGAACATTGGACATATAAATTACTGTATAAATAATTTTTAGAACTGTGTTAATATACACATGCAAGCACACCTTTCAGTTATCCTTCATTTCAACTTCTTTATAAATAAAAATACATTGTATGCATGGACACAAAAATGAGAAAATTTACTGTATTGGTATCTAATGTAAGTGTGTGTTTGAATAAAAAGACATAAAATATATTGGGGGGAAAGAGTAGGAGAATGTCTTTTCCTTACAATTTACAATATAAGTATCAAATCACAGAATTCTTGAGTTTAATAAGAAATAAATGCAAAAATACCTATGGAAATATGTTTCTCTGGGATTTTCAATATTGTGGACATGAGAATTATGGTCAAGTCTATATAACTATTAAATAGAATGTAGTTGAAATAGTCATCTATATAGCCCCACTAGTTGTGAACATCTAGAAATACAGGTCTGGTTCCACAGTTTTAAAATACTTAACATCAAATATTTTCTTCTAGTTTGACCTCAGCAATGCAGATTCAACCTGCATGAGTAAAAATGTAGCACTGAAAAATGATGTCTATACTATTACTATGTCCATTGAATGAATGGGCATTAAAACGTGAATTCATCCTATTTATTATTGTCTAGGTCTTTTTTGTTTATTGTATTTGTTGGGAGCTGAGCAAAGAAATTCTATCAATAAAAAGTCTGAGTTATAGACTACTGGTAAGTATATTATAGAAAGATGAGGTGGATAGCAAGAGCTTATAGATCTTAAAGGATCTTTTCGAAAGAAAAACGTGTTTTTAGAAAATAGTTGATATTTGGCATCCCACTTTTTGTACAAAATGATGTCCTGGATGAATGTATGAATAGTCCTGGAGTACTAATTCAACTAAGCTTCAATTTTCATTTGTATATGCTATCAATTTATTGAACAGGTTTCAATCTGACATGTCAGAATTCTGACTTGAGTGGCAATTAATTAGTTTCAATTCTATAGATGCCTCTTGAAACATTAAAGTCATTTAATTCATTTATCAAATAGTTGAGACTATTTCATGCTATCTACTTCCTAGCTAGACAACAACATTGGCACAGAATAAAGTAGTTTCAATTTGTGTTCTTGACTTCCCTTACCCCACAGTTATTCTTTGAAGGATATCTTCTCCATACCTATGTGTTTCATCTCTGTCATTTGCCCTGGATTTGTGAAACCACCAAGTGAGTAGTTCATGGTAATTGTCATTCAGAGTCAAATTTTGATAGTTTTTTTTTTTTTTTGTCAGCATCATTGATTAGTATCCTTATAGCAATTGAATTCCGAAAAATTTCCCCAAAAAATTAATTTTGCAAAAGCTGAAATGGACTGTTATTAAAGGTATATTTTGGGGTTACTTTCACTGAGAAAACACAATAACAATATCTTTTCTTTTTTTGTTGTTTTATGTTGATTTTTAATTTTTCTCTTTTAAATTGTCCAACTACAGAACTGTGGATGATTTGTCTCAAAATTATTGCTGCTTTCAGGATTTTGATTTTTAAATTTATCTAGGTAATTTATTAGTTTTACGTATTATATGCAAAGAAGATGTAGAAATACTTAAGAAGAAAAAAATCCCTTCACTTTTTTATTCTATTTTGATTAACACCTGCAAGAATAGAAATCTCTCAATATTTTTTTCCAGAAAATAACTTTCTAATTATATTATTTTAAAGGTTACTGCCAGTTTAAAGTTACTTGCCAACAGCAGTTGATTCTTTATTTTCTCTTCAATAAGTAATTTATAATTCATAGACCAAAAGCAAAAGAAGAGGAAAATTACTTTTTCTATACCAATAAAGGAGGCTTTTTCATTGATCCTTATAGCATATTCTAGGAAAGCATTCAATATGCTATGTTGGTAGCCAACAAAATATACTACACTTCTAAAACTTAGCAATTTATGATATTTATTTACATTCTGTAGTTTTTGTTTTGTTTTGTTTTCATTGTTAGATTGATATACAAATGAATAATTTCCCCAAAAAGAATAAAATTTGGGGAAAATATGTATATGCAACATGACATAAAGAGAAGAGCAAATGGATTTAGAATTTGTAGTCCTCATCTGCCTCCAATACTTCCTAGCTCTAGGCAAGTCTTTAATAAACCTTAATTTCCTCAACTGTGAAATGGAGATCATAATGCTAGCACCAAGTTCTTTAAAGGGTAGTTAAGAGTAAAGTACTTTGTAAACCTTGAAATGCTATATAAAAGTGAGTTATTATGAATTACAAGAAATGTAATGGGGACTATGGATATAGACATGCAAATCTATTTTGCTAGTGATTAATTGAAAGCACAGTAAGAAAAAAGTATTGGGTTGCAGAAATCTGGCTAGTTTAGCATCATTGAGCTTACCTTGATTCCGTGAAAGTGATACTAATCTTCTGAAATCTCTAACAGCTTCCAAATAGCACTGTCAAGGAAAGTATGTTTTACACCCTGGGAAACTTAGGAAAACACTGATTTATATAGGCTTAGGGTTTCTCTCCTTAAGGCATAACATTTTGTTTTGCATATATAAACATGCAAAACTTTAAAACAAATAAATCGTTGTTTGTCCTTGAAGAGGACCAATTAAAAACACACACACAATTCAACTAATATCCTTTGAAGGTGTTAAAAATATTTTGCCCAAAGAAATTATGCTAAAAGAAAAAAAAATACTGTTGTTCACTTAATTACAAAGACCATATCTAATTTTAACTACATTCTTTTTTTTTTCCTAATAATGACTTGACCTTCTATTCTCCTTAACCCTTTTTTCATCAAAACCATCTACACCCACTTTGCCTTCTGTTTCTCTAATCTGCAATTATTTATGTTTTCTTCATGCTGCTCTGTCCGCCATGGGAGCAAAACTGTATTTGGTGAAATATAGAGCTAATTATACCATGAACCCAGCAACAAAAAGACAGAGCAGATGTTACTTCAGACGTGCTAAAAGTCCTCATGCTTAATGTGCATATAGTAAAACAATGAATATGGTATTCCACAACAATGGCTAATCAAGACTCCTGTTTAATGGGGAAAATCTTTTCAATATCACAGTTAAATGGAGAAACCCTGTCAATAAGATTTTCAGCATTCATTGTGTACTGACCAGAATAATTACATTTGTTAGTGATTATTAATATAATGGGGGAGAATACTTTACCACTTTGGGGTATCTTGGAGGTTCACAATGACCATATGCTTTAAATAAATAATAGACAGCAATTTTAAAATTTAAGCTGTTATTCCACATAATTGATATCCAAAGTGGGTTGCAAATGAAAAATTAATCTTCCTAATAAAAAGATTTTTCACTAATTTTTTTTATTGAATGATACTTCAGAGACTATTATCCAAATCTACATTGTTCACATTTTAAAAATATGTGTATATATATACATGAATTTATATATGAAAATAAAATGAATAACAACTCAACAGGTAGCATTTTAAAAATATTTCTTTAGAAATTCAAAACTGCTTTAATGTAAGTGCTTAAATGTTAGCAGCTCATTATGAAGTGTTAGTTTTGTTTTTCTTTCCTCCCCACATTGAAAGAACAGATTCAAACTACAAATTAACTCATGTTAAATAAGGGGAGAGTTACTAACCATGTACAATGATTAATCTAAGATTCAATCTATATTAGTCTCCTAAGAGATGCAAGTTATTCTGAAATTAGGGTAGGAGGCAGTATTTTAAATGACATATTTGGCAATGTGGTAAGTGTGCACACACCGCAGGGCATATCCTTTTTTGAGTTCTTAAATCATATATCTCATTGAGGTAAACAGACCAAACCTCCCGGTGAGTTTTAAAAGTCTACATTGAGCTGCTGTGTTGTAGATCACTTTCAATGTTTACTTTAGGGATAAAATGCCTTTCTCCGACTTCCAGTGCTCTGAGAGTAACTGCAAGATTCCCCTCATAATAAGAAGATAGTTTCCAGTAATGTTTTTTTTTCTTTAATATTCCTATTCCTCCAAGGTTATTAAGTGGAATTAAATAATAATTCTCTCCCTTTTTCCCTAGTAACATTTTTTAAAAATAATTTAATTTTTTTCAGGGGATTGAAAGGTGTTTTATCCTATGAAGTCATTTTTTTCTCCTCCTAAAATAGAACAAAACTGAATTAATTATCAGTGAACTGAGGTTCTAGAATCCATTTCAGTACCCATTTTCAGCTTGAGAGAGAAATATGTTGAAAATTCCAAAGATATATATGTGTGTGCAGGTATATATATATATGTAGATAAGTATATTATATGTGTGTGTGTTGTGTGTGTGGGCATACCCCTTGAATATATTAAATGTTTGTGCTTATGCTCATGTGTAGATATAGAATTGTACATAGGCTTTGTCATATGATCTACCTCTATATTCTATGTACACATTAAGGATCAGTTCCAGATTGCCTTTTGATGTTTTGCCACAATGTTGTTTATCCTTCATTCACCAAGAGTATCATGACATTCTCCCTCCCTTCTTCCTTCTTCCCTTCCCTCCTTCCTTTCTTCCCTCCTTCTCTCCTTTCCTCCCTGTGCCCACATAGGGTATCATCCTCTTATCTACAGATGCTCTTAAAAGC
This sequence comes from Sarcophilus harrisii, assembly GCF_902635505.1. Classification (NCBI taxonomy): domain Eukaryota; kingdom Metazoa; phylum Chordata; class Mammalia; order Dasyuromorphia; family Dasyuridae; genus Sarcophilus; species Sarcophilus harrisii. The sequence goes on from NC_045428.1 coordinate 112,737,659, forward strand.
ACTTGTTTTTTTTCTTTTTTGCAACTCTAACTCCTCCCAAGATATTCTGGAGTTTAATGGCTAGATTTCTTTCTTAAAGACCAAGACTTAAAGCAAAACCACTCAGATTCTAATTGGCCACTAATAGGTCCTAGGCTAAGCTCCATTTGGTCACTTGGGTCCTGATTGATTCAGATTGAATGTAAATAGCAATCATTTCTGCTTTAGCCAGAAACCCGGAAGATCTTCCCCTCCCAGATTCATTCATTTATTTATTTAGATTTTTTTTTGTACTATGTGAAAAAAGAGGTTTTTTTTTTTTTGTTTGTTTGTTTGTTTTGTTTTTTTTTGTTTTGCCTCCATTGCTTTAAAAGACTCAGATCTCCCATTTCTAGTAGTGCCATATCTAGTGATTCAGACGGTTCTGGAGAGGAAAGTTAGGCAATCCTCTCTCACCTAAATTCAAATTACTTGCATGTCATGGCATCACCTTCTTGATGTCATAGTCCTCTTTGATAATGAAGGAAAACAACAATTGTCATATTATAAGAGCCATTAGTGTTTTCTACACTCACTGCTATTGAATTCTCAGGACTTCAGGAATTTCTACCCACTCTTTGGGTGAAATGTGTTGCCTTTTTTTCTCTCTCTCTTCTGAGACATTTCCCCATCACCTCACGCCTGGATAATTACATTAGTTTGCTGGTTGGTCTCCTTGTCTCAAATTTCTTCCCATTCCACTCCATCCTCTACTCAGCTGTCAAATTAATCTTTCTAAAATGGAATCTGACAATGTCACCTCCTCTCCTTTAACAAACTACCTATCACTTCCAAAATAAAATAAAATCCTCTGCCATTCAAAAACCTTCACAATCTGACACCTAATATGTTTTCAGCGTTTTTACATCTTACTTGCCATTCCCCAGCCACTATATAATTCAGCATCATTGGTGTCCTTCCTGTTATTTCAACAAAAGCATCTTTTTATTGTGAAAATGATACTGTCCCCCAATCTTGCAATCCCTCCTCTTCATTTGTGCCTGCTGAATTCCTTTACTTCCTTCAAGTACCTGTTAAAATTACATCTTCTATAAGAAATCTTTCTTCATCCTTCTTAAAGCTAGCATTTTCCCTCTATTATTGTCTTCTGTTTGTCTGTTTATTTGTACATATTTGTTCCATGAAAACAGAGACTGTCTTTTATCTTCTTTTTTTACCCCTAAAGCTTAGCACTGTGCAGCCATACAGTGGGCACTTAACTGAGCTTAACAACCCCCTGCTGGCTGATTGTATAGAAACAACTTGAGTGCTTTAAAAAAAAATTTAGTGTCAAAGACCAGAGAATTTTTTTACATACATTCAGTATTAGTCAAAGTGGCAGATTACAAAAATTGTTTTCCAAAGACCTAGCATACATATATTGTACTTCAATGATGCATCTTACTAAACATAATTTAATTAGATTTGGTCAAAGAACATTGATCATGTAGTTGATCAATATATAGCTTTTGCATATAGTTGTGTATCTCAAAAAGATTATATAAACTTTCATTAATAAATGAATTACATTTTAAAACACATTTTGCTCTTATTAGTCAACAAGTAGCAATTCAAAGGGTGCAAAGTTCTTTACATATTTGGTCTAATTTTAATGGCAATGAAGAAGGTAAAATATTCATTTAAATAAAAAGAATGGAAGTAATAAGCCAAACAACAGTCATTGCTCCATTACAGCATATAGGATGAGGAAAATTAGAATCTGAAATGACCCCTTATTTTGCAGATGAGGAAACTGAGGCACAGAACAATTAACTTGTTCAAAGTCATACAGAGAGTAAAGTACCTTCATAACTAGTTCTAATAGAACTAATCCTAATGAGCAACCACTTCTTTTCCAGGAAAGAATATTTAGCCACAAACTGTCAAAATTAAAAGTTTTAGGATGAATACCAATTCCATAAGCACATAAAAATTTGGATTAGTTCCATGCAGTGGATTAAACAAATTCCCATAATGCCATGACATTGGGTTTACTTTTTTTGAAAAGAGGTTCAAAAATCAAGGAATATCTGCCTAAGTTTTAGGGCAAAAAGTAAAGATAAATAGGAGTTTGTATTTTATGGAAAAGATAATTTGCTTAATAAAAAGATTTGCTGTTGAGTGGAACTAATTTTGAGTAGAATAGATATTTATAAAATTTTGAGTAGAATAGATTTTATAAACTTAATTTACATTCTTTTCAGAAAAATAATCCCCTTTTTTTAAAATGGAGAATTGTCAATTGCTATAGTTTCAGTCCAATTGGAAATGAAATAATGGTTCTATTTAATTCTGAGGATCTGATTTTGCCTTATAATTACTTCTTGAACATAGCCAATCCTTGAATAAAAAAATTTTATCTCAAAAACATATGCATAAATCTTTATAATCAAATTTGTTCTTCTTATCATTATGATTACTAGTTTTCCTCTAAGTTATTTTATATTTTGTTGGTGAAATATGTTTAATACCTCTAAAGAAAAAAAATTATTAATATGTCATTTTTTACATTAAAAGTGTTATCTGAGTGACATTCACTGCTGTTTTCCATAGGATTATGGGGTCCTTTTTGTCATAAGTTTGTAAAGCAGACCTAATCCTTTTTATGTACCTCAATTAGATAGAAGGAAACTTACCTGCAAATCTTTTAAGGGCACATTGCCAGCCTCACTACATCATAACCCACAACAATGGTTCTTGCTCTCTTTATCAATAACTTCAATAATCCCTTTTGTAAAGTCTATATTTCCTTGAAATTCATACAATTATAGATTGAATTTATTGATTTTTTAAAAAACCAAATGAGATCACCGAGGCCCAGGGAGGTCATATGACTTGGCTGAAATTACAGAGGTACAGAGCAGAATAGGATTTGAACAATGTCCTGATGCTTGATGTTTGATACTCTTTCTAATGCAAAGAACTGCTTAATTTTATGCCAAAATATGTCAATATAAGATGAGATGTTTCCCCTCCCCCCAAAAAACCAACTTTAAGCATCTGTAACTTTTTTTCTGTGCATGTCCTATGTTGACATGAATCATAATCCTCACACTTTAATAGATGATATTGTTGTGACCAGAAAAATGCCTCCCCTATAGCCAAGTTTATGAGGAACTTTTGAAATTAGCCATCTAAAACTTCTGGGTTTTCTAATTTTGTAGGATCCCAGCTCTGCCACTTAAAAACACCTCTGCCTCCTGGGACTTAAATCTGTCCTCTCTGGAAATTTTTTTTTTAATCTTCAATAAAAGAGTATTGCACTAGACTTCTGTGATTGCTTCTATCCCTAAATCTATAATGTATGACCTTCTGTTCCAACCCCACACAATTTCTTAGAGCTTAGAACCACTTCTACATCATAACAATATATGGAACCAAGAAATAGAGTGTGTTATACAAAGAGACCAGTGTTACTCTGGGAAGAAGACAAGAAGACATGACTGGGATGTAAAGGTGTAAGATGGCTGGGAAGATGGGGGGATATGAGGCTAAAGTGTTAATCACTTTGAAAGACAAACAGGATTTTATATTTGATCCTGGAGATGACAGATAACTACTGGAAATTACTGAGTAGGGATAAATATAACATGTTCAGACCTGAACATTAGAAACAAGTCAAAAAGCTTAAATTCTTTTGAAGGGAGGGAAATAGCATAAATATAGATAAGAAAATACATAATATGTACAAATAAATTAGATGGGAGAGGCCACAGGCTACTGAGGGATAGATTTCCTCCAGGGAATTATCTGTTCAGCTAAGGAATTTCTACCCTTAGGCTATTCTGATTGGTGAACTTGATTTTAGCCAATTATGAACATTCTACCATAAGTTTCTTGCATTTATCCTCTCCTGTTCACCTATTCCTGAAAGAAAGAGGGGAGAGGGGGAAAGGGAGGGAGAGATGAAGGAAGAAAGAAAGGAAGGAAGGAAGGAAGGGAGGAAGGAAAGGAAAGAGGGAGGAAGGAAGGAAGGGAGGGAGGGAAGAAAGAAAGAAGGGAGGTAGGGAGGGAAGAAGGAAAGAAGGAAAGCAGGAAAGAAGGGAGAGAGGGAGGAAGGGAAGGAGAGGGGGAGGGAGGGAAGGAGGAAAGGAGGAAGGAAATAAAAGAAAAAAAAGAAGGAAGGAAAGAAAGAAAATGAAGGAAAGTTATAGAATAAGTTTATTATGTATTTAAAAGGAAAAGCAAGTTGTACATAATAAATCCACAATTTCATGTACAATTATCTTTTTTAAAAATTGTATTAGATTATGGAAATTCTTTATTTCATAAATTAAAAATAAAGTATATATATGTGTATATATATATATATATATATATATATATATATATATAAACCTCAATAAAGCCATTGCTATTAGATAATTGCCCTAAGGCCATTGTCAGTATCCTAACCCTCCATCCCCAACACAAACAAAATCCTTTCAGATCATCTTTCCCCTTAAATACAAATTCCTTGAGGCAAGGATGGTATCTGACCTTTTTTGTTTGTTTGTTTTAATTTTAAACACTAGCACTGAGCTTAGTGATTCACCCACAGGAAACTTTTTTTAATAAATGCTTTTTCTTTCATTCAACATCTCTTTCAGGTGATTAACACTGGGATAATTTTTTAGAACTCACTGTCATATTTAACAAGTACTGACAAATAAAATAATGATATCAACTTTAGTATGTATTATCCCTTTATATTAATTATTTTATTTTACTATGGTAATTAATCTATTTCTCACCTATGAATAAAATCACCAAAAAATGAAAATTTTTTTCAAATGTCCATTAACACTTGATTTTCACTGAGTGAAAGATATAAAATGGAATAATTTGAAGTGATTACCAATAAAAGACAGATATGAAAAACTGTCCTGGTCATTTAGAATTTCAAAGATATCAGAAGATAGAATGAATGTTGAATTTATGTGGTGGAAAATTGGTCCCAAGTTGGTTTTACACTTCATCAGAAAGCACTTTTGTCTTGTATGCAAACAGTTAATGAAGCATACCAGCACTGATTTATATATATATATATATATATATATATATATATATACACACATATATATATATACTACTGTGGCAAATACCCTACTGTCTTTTCCTTTTTTTTTTTCTTCATTAAAAAAAGTGGCTTAATAGTGAGAGTACCCCATTCTAAATTTTCAAATGTATACAGAATTTTATTTTCCATTTTGAGGTATCAATGATCAGAATTTATTTTTCAGGTGTTACCATTCATAGCTTAAACACTTCATTTTCATTTATGAAGCATTCTCCAGTGAAAGACAGCAGCACATCTATCAATTCTACTGTACAATAAACACTGTGAATGTATTATAGGAACTATCCAGTTATTTAGCTTTCTCATCCAACAAGACTACCTCTAGTTTTAGAATTTTGAAGCAGTAAGCCTTTTGATTTGATTTTTAAAGCTTCTGGCAGGTGGTAAAATTTTGTTCCAACAACACTCATATGATTGGGAACAAAGGAATTCTTTCAAGTGGTTTGCGGTTGTATTTTTATACCTTTTCCATAGAAAATAGGATGATCATTTCTTTCATATTAAAATTAAAATAAACATAAGGGGCAGGAAAGACTACACATTATGCCAAATAATTTTACTTTTTTTAAAGTGCTTTTCAAAGATTTATTCAGACTATATTTTCATACCTGCAATAACACAAAATATTCACCTGCATAACTTCTGCACAGTATTCTAATTTAATTCTTACTGTGCATTTCTTCTATTTAATATTAAAATAAAAACCACATTTCCAATTCTCATTCAAATGTACAGGCTCATTATTGATCTTATGAATTATTATGTATTTCTATACTGTCACTATTAAGCTGAGACTTAGTGAGGTTGCATAATGAATAATAGTTGTCATTCTAAAATCAGTTGTCTCTTAAAGGTGCCTGGTGTCAATGTGGGGTAGGGACTAAATAATTGCTTTTCAAGAGCAATTTCAAGCAAGAAATACTTTCATGTGAGGTATTTTGTGAAGAGTAACCAAATATTAATTGTATCTTTTATTTTAAAAATCCAGCTCCAAGACACATCATGGAATGGGGGCTTCCAAAGTTAAAGACTAGACAACTCAATAGGTTTAGGTATTGATAATATTTAGTAAAACAAAAAAAATCTTTTTAGGTTCAATTCAACACAAGTACTTGTTAAACATCAGTCTTTTTTTTTTTTTTTTTTTAATTTGATAAACAATGTCTTGCTTTCAAGGAGAATAATGAAGGTAATACCAAATTATAATGTTACAAGAGAAAAAGAGAAATCCAAAATGTCTAGAAGCACTTTGTAGGAAGGGTTATCACATTTAGTTGGGGAATCAGGAGGAGGAAGCACCTGAGCTGGGCATTGAAAGAAAAGAATTTTAACTATAACAAAATGATAGGAATATGTTCCATGCATGAGGTATAACCTACACATGCATAGAAACAGTAGAGAATAGGACAAAGTCCAGTCTGAGCTGTTACCTATCATTCATTTATGATAAAGTTAATTAGGCAACAAGTGTTTATTAAGCATTACGTTAAGTTGACTGGAGATACAAAGAAAGTTTTTTTTTGTTTTTTTTTTTTTTTTTTTAAAAGGATGATTGCTAGATAGAGGATAGATGAACAGATAGAGAGATATAGATAGTACCCTCAAGAAACAGATAACCATATATTCACATGAGAGAGATGATATGTTTATAATTAAGTAGAGACAAGATAAATAAATAGTAAATGGGAGTTAATCTGAGAAGGAAAACTGTAACAACTGGGAAGGACAGGAACCTGTAAATGTTAGGAATTAAGAATTGTAAAAAGAGAAACTGAGATGGAAGTGAGAGGGCTAAAGCATTCCAGGCATGGGGGACAGCCAGTATAAATGCATGGAGACAGAATATGGAAAATTTTTTGAGAAGTTACAAATTGGTCGATGGAGTTGGAACATAAAGTGTATGGTGAAAATTAAAGTATTAAAAAAAAAGTTGGAAAAGTAAGAAGGGAAAAGTAATAAATGGCTTTAAAAACTGAGCAGAGGATTTTGTTTGATCCCTGAGGTAATGGGGAGCAAGTGGACTTTATTGAGTAGGGTAGCTAGACATAATAAGCCTTACCTTTAGGAAAATCACTAGCACTTGAATGAAAATTGGATCTGAGTGAAAGTGAAGAGACTTGAGGCAGGAGACAAATTAGAAGGCATGAATAGAAAATCATGAAGCATGAGGACCTGAACTAAAATGGTGGCTTTGTGGGTAGAGTGAAGGCGTCATAAATGAGAGATGCTGTGAAAGAAAACATAGAAAGATTATGCAAAGATTAAATATGTGGGGTGATTGAGACTGAGAAACTGAGGATGACACCAAGACTATAATCCTGGGGGACTGGGAGAGTAGTGATATTCTTGATAGAATTTGTGAATTGGGAAGAGGGGACAGAGTGAGTCCTATTTTGGACATATTAAATTTCAAAAATCTAGGGTATCAAGATGTCAAACGACATTTTTTTTTTTTTCTTTATATGAGACTCTTGAGTTTAGAAGATAAAGACTAGAAGTCTCTGGAAATCATCTATGTAGAGATGACTATTGAACCAATGGTAGCCAAAGAGATCAAGTGAGACAATATATAGTGAATAAAAATGAACTTTCAGATAGAGCCTTGGGGAATTTTCATTAGAAAATGGGTATAATGTGGATAAGGAAATTGAGGAGTGGTTAAGCCAAAAGAAAATCCAGAGTGAAAAGTGTTATCCAAATTCAGAGAGGTGACTTTAAAATGATAGTGACCTAGAGTGTGAATGATGTCAGAGAAGACTAGAAGAATAAAAAATAAGAAAACCGCTTTGTAATTGACAATTAAATGATTTTTGGTAACTTTGGAGAAGGAAGTTTCAATTGAATAGAAAGATCTGAGACTACATTACAGAGTGGTTAGAAGAATGAGGGAAGGGGAAATGGAAGCAAGAAATGTGGTCTGCTTTCTCAAGTTTATTGAGGAAAGGAAGGAGAGTTATAAGATGATATCTAAGGCACAATAGTATTTTTAAAAGTGCATTTTGTTTGATTTGTCTGTTTGCTACAGTTTGTGTTCTTTAAATCCATAGTTCTCTCCAAGGAACAAGCATATATAAAAGGAGGGCTTTAATAGTGGTTCTCAAGTTAAAAGGGAGAAGTGAAGTAGGGGAAAGAAACAAGATCTTTTTTTCTTAACTGGATAATTAGCAATTTATTATGAAGAAACATTTTATAGATAATGGTCAAAACAAATTGCTGCTGTTTTGTTTGACTAGTAAAAAGTTACAAACAATATTTCCAGGTCACAGGATTAATACTCTAGAATTGAAGGGTACTTCAAAGACTATCTGGTCCATCCCCTTGTCCTAGAGATAAGCAAACTGGAAGGCAAAGGGGATTGAGTGACTTGCTCAAGATCACAAAGAAAGTTTTTCCCAATAGAGGGAAAATTTGAACTCAGATTATCTGATCAAATATTTTCATTCAAGTAGCCAATAAGTATTTTTTCATTAAATATCTAATCTATGCCTTTCACTGTTCCCAGAAGAAACAAAAAACAAATTGTGCTAATCACCCTAAAAACAATTAACCAAAAACCATTTTTCCCCCCTTTGCCCTTTTTTTTTTTTTTTTTTTTTTTTTTTTTTTTTTTTTTGTCCATCATTTCACATTATTTGTGTTGTCATTTGGAGTTTTCTTGTCAAAGATATGGAGTGGTTTATCTGCAGACAAATTTATATATGAGGAAACTGAGCCTAAGTGTAGTGATTTGTCCAGGATCAAACAGCTAATAAGGGTGTATGGCCAGATTTGAACTCCAAGAGAAGTCTTCCTGACTAGATCTATTCATTTCTCTATCCGCTCTAGGTATTCCTCCCCTTCATTGCCCCCCACCCCCAAAAAAAAGCTACATTTAGTAAAATATTTTTACAAAAAGCTAAAATTAAACAAACAAAAACAAAAACTCACAATGATGAAAAGACTAAATACTTTTACTAAATAATAACCACAAATATATGATTATATATTTACTTACAAAACTTATCCAAAACCTTAATATTGAATGGATTAATTTTGCAGGGAAAGGGACTAATACCAAAGTGAAACTTTTAAAATGCCATCTTCTTCTGCTCTGTATAGTTGTGTCTATTTAATGTCAAAGGCCATCACATTAATGGTTTTCTAATTGCTGTGCATTGATTGCAAATAAAGAAGCATGCTGCTTTTATTCTGACTAAAAAGGTGAAGAACTGAAATAATGTCAACACGTTTTTCAAGATAAAAAGGCATTCTTTCAACTGAAGTATTCCTGAAATTAAAAAATAATATTCATTTTGGCTAAAAAAAAAAAAAAAAAAAAAAAAAAAGCTTGTTCACTCATAATGCTATAAGAAATAAATTAATATTAGTTTATCAACATATTAATACATTAGGCACATGACATGTAATAATATGTACAGTAAAGAAGGTGTATTTTGTAGTAAAAGAAAAGCAAAAAAGTAAAAAAATAAATTAAGCAATGGAAAGATACAGTATGGAAAGGTAAGGTAGTGGTCTGTGGTTTACAATATAACTAGTTGAAATGAGAAGACATCCCATAGTTAACACCCTGATTCACAATTCACTGATTTGCAATCTTCCAAACAAGTAGACAATAGGAAATAAAATGTAAATATACAATGATGACAAAGTAAAGACTAAATTTATTTATTTTACCTCTTTAGTGAGAGAAAGAGTAGTTTTGCATTTGTCCTCTAATTAGTCAACAAATCATAAGCTATAATCATAAGATATAAGACTTTACAAGCATATAACATTAAAATATTCAGTTTTGTCCTTAAAAACATTCCCTACAGGATCTCAACTTTTATTATCCATACTGACCTGAATCTTAAATGTGCATACACACTGAGAGCTTTCTTCTGTGATATGATACTGCAAGATGTTCACTGTTGCAGAAATGAAATTCACTATTGTACCAAATATCAAAATTATTCACTTTTTCTTCCCATTTTATCATTTCACTCCCTAGAGAACACTGCTACACAGTCCATAATCATTCCAACTCCTTGAGAAAGTTTAGAAAAAATAAAGAGGCAATAAATATTTAAGGCTGTCCAAAATGTAAAGCTGAAGAAAAGTTTAATTAAATTAAATGACCTGTCTGGTTTTAGACTGTTCGTACAAAAGATGCTTGATGTCTTTGAGGATCAAGAAAACTTTCAAAAAGTCTTCTAGTCTTGAAATATTTTATATTGTCTAATATAGCTTTTTCAATAATTTGTTTAATGCAAAAGTGAGAAAAAAAGATTTTAAATTGACAATGTCTTTCTTCTCTCTTTGATATCTGAACCCCTGAACATAAGTCAAAGCACAGTCGGAATGAGATTATGATGCAATGATCTCATTCAGAATGTTGCATTATGGTTCAGGCAGTGTAGTAAGAGCTCCCTTGGCTCTTGTGCTTACAGCAATTTGAATTTCTCTGGTAGCTCAGTATGATTTACGGCATATTTCAGGCTTTCTCTTCATCAAGGGAAAATATTGTAAAAATCCCAGTGAATTTTGGAAGCCAGACTAAGATGGAAAAAGAGAAGACTTAAAGTAAATAAGACCTTTTTTGGTAGGTTTTAATTTGGGTTCTTAAAACTAAATTGCTTGCAAGGTTGTCTTTGGCAGTTTTGTTCAATGTCATTTTGCACATTGAATAGAAAAAAAAAACCAGTCGTTTTTATCAGTGAATCATCTAGAGGATTATTCCTCTTTCAATTCATATGCAAAACTCATGATTGAGGAATTGAAGTTATAATGACCTATGTATCCAGAGCATAACAGACCTTAGCAAAAAGATAGGTATAAAATCTGTTGTTTATCATTTTGCAACTCCTGTATTGGCAAACAGGTGGTTTCTTATACCTGCAGTATTTCATTTCCTCATGCACAGCTGTGTTAGGAAATGTTTGATTTTACGAACCACATGTCAGACCTGGCAATTTTTGAAATGGGCAAAAAGCAAGCAAATAGTATTGCTCCATTTACTTTTGTGCAGAGTGAATTTTCTGGATTAATATACCGTGTTTTCACCATATTTAAAATTTATAATTTTGGTAAATTAGTGAGGTTTGTTTTTTTTTTTTTTTTTTGCAACAGAAATATGTATAATGGCATGAATTCATTCTTATATTCACATGCAAAGTAAAACCCTGCTGATGGAAGCTTTCTTGCTTCTTTTTTATTATTATTCATAAAATGCCCTAGGTATGCATGGTGCTTTATAGAGCATATAAAAATACAAGGTCCCTGCCACAAAGAGTTTATAGTATAACTCCAAAGAACATACTGCATAGAACAACAACTCAAATATAGAAGATAAATGTTACTGTAGGTGAGATCACTTGAGGAGTGATGCATAAAAAAGCAGGTGTTTAAAAAAATAAAGATGAATTATTAGAAAGGATAAAGAGAAAATAAAATTAATAAAGGTAAGACTATTTTGATCATATTTCCATTTGTTGATTTTGTTTAGTTTTCTGAACTATAAGAAGAAAATGTGACATAATGCTAGTAACAGTGGGAGGGAAGTCACTAGGAACAGATTTTGAGTCCTGATTCTTTCATTTTCTACTTATATGATATTAGACCACAATAATCTCTTTGGACTTTTGAGGGTTCTTTCCACACTAAATTCTATTGTTAATTAAAAACACTGATTTCATATCTTGTCTCTGACATAGAAAAACCCCACTTATCAATATAATTCAATACCATAACTAGGGTGCTTTTTGACTTTTAAAGACAGACCTTAAAATAGATTTTTTAAATATAATTTTTAAAAAATCAACATTTATTACACTAATCACCTTAGAATTATAGACTTATAGAGCTGGATGAGCATCTTCATTTTTTACAGATAAGGATAATGAAGCCCAGGAAGGAACACTCAGTCACTTGTACAAGGTCACAAAAGCAGTTTATAGCAGACCCATAACTAGCTGTCCTTATTCCCAGTCTAATGAACTGTTATATATAGTTTATCAAAGTGCTACTCACATTAATCCAAGGTCTGCCTATCTATTCACCCTTATTAATCTCAGTATTCTAAATCACTATAAAATCAGTGCAGAAGGTTAAAGAAACCAAGATGATAGAACACTAAATTTTGAATTTGTTATGGTCTAAGAATTTTTTTGAGTATTAGATTGAAAATGATGATCAATTAGCAACTAAGTGATTCAAAAGATAGAGCACCTGACTTGAAATGAAGGAAACCCAAGTTCAAAATCAGCCTCAAATACATATTTATCCTCTGTTTGTCTCAGTTTTCACATCTATAAAATCGGGATAATATTAGCACCTTCCTCACAAGGAGAGTTGTAAGAATCAAGTGAGTTAACATATGGAACCATTTACAAAGCTTGAAAGATTATTTAAAAACTAACTATTTGTAGTATTCACTATCATAGAGAGTATAACAACTCATTTATTTTGTTCTTTCAAATGCTTTCATCCCCAAAACATTTTGAGGCAGGTAATTCAAGCACTACCACCCTCAAAGGTAACAAAATAGACTAAGTTCTTGAGTATGTAGCCAATAAGCATCTAAGGCTAGAATCAAATCCATCTAGGTCTCTTGACTCCAAATTGATCACTCTTTCTACTATGAAAGTAACTATTAAGTACATATCTTAGGCACATCACTGTGTCAAGCTTGGAGATAGAAAGAGAAAAGTAAGACAGTTCCCTCTTTAAAGGAACACATATTTTAATGGAGAAAAGACCTATTGAATGTGGGGGGTTACATTGGAAAAGGAACAATGTTAACTACATATTGAAATAATTTTTGATAAAAAAATTTAATAATAAAATACTTATTGGTGTTTAAAAGGGAAGTGGATAGTTCTGCCAGTGGATGAAGAAGCATTATTGAATATTCATGAAAATTAGAATATTAGGAATTTAAAAGTAGGTCTAAGTGAAATCAGGCAATGAGGCTAAGAATAAAATGTTTTTTCTTGCCTCTTTTTTCTGTTAAGTTTCTATAAACATTTTCTGCAAAGAACAAAAATGGAAGAGGGAGAAAAAGAAAAGAAGAAAGAACAAGCTGTATGTAATTACAAATCTTGATGGTCAATTATTAACCCTATTCATGAACATAAGTGAATAAATGAATAAATCAATGAAAAAAATATTTTATTAAAGCATTACTATATGCAAGACACTGGAAATAAAAATACAAAAGAATAGACAGTCTCTTCCCTCAAGTGGATTATACTCAAATAAAGATATTTTGGATAAAAAAATGCTAAAAGGAAGACCATTGCAGTGAGTATGATGGAAACATATAATATTTGTGAATATAGATGAGATCTATTTTGAGAAATATGAGGTTGTTTCTATTTCAATTATTTGCTTCTCTTATCTCTATTTCTCCTTCACAGTTCTTTACATTTGTGATCTCTGCTTAGTTCACTGTCTAATAGACATTCAGTATGTTACTATTATTCTATGAAGTCTATGAATTGGAACATAGAAAAGAAGACATTATTATTGTTTTTAAGAAGTTTGGGTTTTAACTAAAAAAAAACAACAAAAAACCTTTGAATCCAAAGCAAACACAATAATCAACAATAACATCACATTACCTATGCTGAAACATCATCTCCTTACAGATAGGTGATAGATTCAATATGCAATAAAGCATATATTTTTAGAACATAGTAGATAAAGGAATTAATTTTGCTTTAATATTTAATTTGTACAAAACGTTTTTTTTTTTCTTTTTCTTTTCCTCACCAAAGTGTATAAAGGAAGTAAGAGAAGAGAACATCAATTTTAGTTTACTCAATGAAATAGAGAATGAATGAGTAAATAAATAAGAAAATAAATGATGAATAAGTAAATGAGTAAAAAAATGAATTGTCTTTGAATTGTGTCTAGTACAGTACTTAACACCTTGTAGCCACTTAAGTGCTTAATGATTGATTAGATTAAATTGGTTAGAAGACTGATTAGATTTCTAAAAACCTTTATCATTCTAACATTTTGAAATTCTGTGATATTACCTCCTCTCAAGGATTTAAAATATTTTAAGACTAGTGGTCACATTATAACATCATCTAGCATTAGTCACTTTTGAGAAGTCTGTTTCCAAGATATGGCACCATAGTTGTAATCACTGCCTAGTTACCAGAAGAATATCAATCTTTTGAAATAAAGTTAGTTCATTATTTGAGTCCTTATTCTAAGAAATAATATTTCACATGTTGCAATGATATTTTTACTTTCTAAACAAGCAATCTTAAATATAATTTTAAATTAGAATTTTCATTTTACTTTTGGCGACTTTTTCTATTTGCAAAGGAAGGAAAAATAAGACTATAATTAATCTTATTGTGATTATTCTTTTTTGTAATGGTGAAATTTAGGATTTAATTTCAAAGAAAATTCTCAGGTACCTTGTGTTAATATTATTAGTTTTTATATGGGGAAAAGTGATTTAAGGCATCACTAACAGGGAAAATTAAAGGATAACAACTCATTTATTGTAGAGATTTTTCAATAGAGTATCATATCATTAGTAAGAAAGGAAATCAAATAGATAAAAGTTGATAAATTGTGTACCAAAAATTTCACAGAAATGTCTAATTTTATAAGCACTAAACTAATCAGGTAGAATTAATTACTTGAAGAACACGTTGCAAATTTTGTATTCTTTTAGATGGGATTCATCAACAAATGTCCCTCTGTTATCCATCCCACCTATGTCCCCATTTCATCTTCTCCTTTTCATTCTCTTTTTTCTGTTCTTTCTTCTCTTTCTCTGAATTCTCCTTCCTGTCCTCTTTCCCTTCCCCTCCTCTTTTCTTCCTTTCTCTTTTTTTCTAAAAATTAACATTTGTTTACTTATATCATATCATGACTTAGATCATGACTAGTCATATTCTATGAGTTATTTGGTAAATTTATTTAACTAGATCGCTAGATCACAGGCCAAACAAACAAGGAAACAAGGAAACAAATTCTCAGTTCTCTACATCATTGATGAGTTTTTCATACACATGAAAATCTTTGCAAACTTCCAAAGCCTACATTTCTCAATTTATAAAACAAAGACTGTGTCTTATTTTAAAATTGTGAAGAAACAAAAATAATTTATTTATAGCATTCTGTCAAAAATACTGATACCATGGTCCTGAAATTCCACTGAGGGTATTCATTACTTTTGATAACACTGTTTTCTAGGAATTGTCTATATTCCAGGATTGTTATGAGGATAAAATGAAATTTTTTTCTACACACTCAGCAAAATTTAATATGCTACAGAAATAACAGCTGTCATTATTATGGGAGGAAATAAATTCCAAGTAGATAAAAAGAGAAAAGAAAATGATCATATGATCATTGCCTACTCTATAGTTTTACTTAAGATTAGCTCTTAAAGATAAAGCATTTAACTTATTATGACCTTAAGGTACTTCAGAATCTTTTTTTTTTTTTTTTATGAAATTACTATTATATAGTTTTAGCACTATTCACATAGAATATTTTAAAAAATAAATTTTATAGAAATCTTTTGTTTTTACTTTATCTTCTTTTCTGAAAACATTCACCTCTCTCCTAGCCAGTGAGCTATTTTTGATGTATGAAATTTCAGAAATAAGGGTCACATGGAATCTTAAACATAAAGGAATATCTAGATAATATGGATCAATGTCCTCATTTTATAGATCAGTAATCTGAATCTTAGAAAAATAATATCACAGAATTTTAATAATGAAAAGTTCCTCAATGACCATCTGGTTCAATCAAACCGCGTCCCCCCCCCCCCCCCCCAATAATCTTCATTATAATATATCAAACAAGTGGTCAGCCAGGTTTTCTTTGAAGACCTCTTGTGAGAGGAAACATCCTACTTTCTGAGACAATCCATTTCATTCTTCACTCATTTTAATTGTTGGGAAGTTATTTTACTAACATCAAACTTCAATTTTCCTCTTAGGAACTTCAACTCATTACTCTTGATTCTACCCTATTGGGACCAAGTAGATCTAATGTAATCCCTATTTCACATGACAAGAGTGTTTCAGACACTTAAAGACAGTTTTTATAGCCTTCTCTTATCCGAACAAAACACCTCAATTCTTCTAATCATTCCTTCTATCATAAATGATTTGCCCAAGATGGGCACATTTATTCCCTTTTTAAGTTCTTAATATCAAGTCATCTTCCAAACTTGCTCACAGAGCTAAGTAAGACTAGAACTCAATTTTCCTGATTGCCATGTACATTAAGAAATTTAATCAGCATATTTATGAATGTGGATCATCACTATGGATGCCAATAATATATTTCATAAATTAAAGGAATTCTTTAGGCTAGACATGGTTCTAATGGTGTAAAGAATTCCCAACGAGTAAACTAACTTTAGCCATGAAGACTCTGTACCTTATACTCTTGGTTTCATAGGACGCCAGAAGGTCACATGGATAGAATCAGAGACTACTCCTACACCCTGTTCTTCTTGCTCCTAGAGTTGTTTTGTTTATTATTATTATTTTTTAAATCCACTATGCTATGTTGCTACTCTAAAGAAGCATTAAATATCATTAAACATCAAATCAACAAGCATTTATGAAATGCCTGCTATGGAAAATCACCATGCTACATTAGAGTTAAAAAGTAAAACATAGTTTTAATAGGAATAGAATTCTAAGGTCCTCAGAATTAAGGAGGAATAAATATTTTGAAATGGGTATATAATAAAGCTATTTTTATTTAACTGATACTAGAAAAAGGAAATACTCTGCATGCCTGATTAAAAAAAAATGATTCTTAGGTTTATAATAAGATCTCAAAAAAGTTTTAGTTATAATAAATTTGAAGTAGGGATTGTGATGAAAATATTTGTTGCCTATTATCTATATGAATATAAAATCACTTTATCTAAGACTTTATATAGAAATATTCTCTTATTTAAAAAGTTCACATTTCTTTTCAGTTTGTAAGTATGGGAATATTTTAGACCTTTTTGCATATTACTTTATCTTTCAATGGTAATTAACAGAGTCTTAATCTGGCTAATGTTAATGACCACTGTTCTTCCTTTAAATCCCAGTTAAACCAAGCTTATTAAGGGCCAATTAAAGTAAGTGCTATGTGATCTGAATAAAGCTAAGTCTGTTTTTTTTTTTTTTTTTTTTTGCTACTAGTATGTATTTTGTCTGATAGAATAAAATATGACTAAACTTTTAAATTCAGTAGCAGTATGATCTTATATGTAATTTAATTTTTTTCAACATAAATGCAAAATTTAGGGAATTCATTCTTATGCATCTTTTTAAGTCTACCAATTTAAAAATATATTAGAATAAAGATATCAAAAGCTCATATCATTATGTGAATTTACTGACCTTTTTTTAAACAAAGTTCTTTCGGTAGCAAATATTGAATTAACCATTTGGAAGAAACATTCTATCATGATCTTTTATTTCCATTAATATTGTGAGGAAACAGAGGGAAGTTTTGGAAGTCTAAGGAAAAAAAAATGTTGCTGGTCTTTTAGACCAATGGTAGAATTCTCCTATAACTGAACAAAATACCATGAACTTTTGGATTAATTTAAAAAGCATTAAATGCCTTAAAGATAATTTTAATTGTCTCTATATAAGTATATTTTCAAAAATCTCAGATAGCTATGAGCAGGTTAAAAAACTCTAGATCAAGCAGAATACAATTTCAAGATTTCATAAATAAATTAATGATATTCAAAGATAAACATAAATACATATGGACATCCACGGTAGATGAACATAGATATTTAGAGATACCTCCAAAATTAATTACTTTGCATGGAAGTTATCCCAATGGGTTATTAGCATTTTTTAGATATACAAAAAAAAGGCAATATATCATTTTGGGACAGTGCGTAGGTAGACACAATTAATGTTTAGGAGTATTAGGGCATTCTGTGACCCACATCAGGTAAGAATATAAAAGAGAATCTGCATTGAAGTCCAGTCCCTTTTCATAGAATTAATTTCTATGTACAAATTGGATTATATTTGCTTCATTGATTATTCTTTTATTCTCATGATTTTTACCTGTTTATTATTAATCAATAGAACATTTTTTATTCTTTCTTTGGTCACCTGCATTTTAAAATATATATTCTTATTTGCATTTTGATAAAGTCTGCACATTAGCAGTTAGTAATAGAGAAATTTCAAATTACAAGTAATTCCAGACTTTGAAAAGAAGAAAAAAAATCATGGAGATAGATACATGTCATGATATTAGTTTATAGTCTACATTTCAATGATTGCAAGATATTAATAAATGGCACAATTATGACTAGTTTATTGGATACATGCAAAATAACAAAAAAATGCAGAACAAAGTATATTTATCTTAAAGACATATTTCAATTTGAAAATTATTTTCATTCATGTTCAGTGCTATAGATTTAATATCAGACAGTTTGAAGCTATTTTAAACTTCTATTGAGAATTTTGTTTTGGTGTAAATGTTATCTTATCATCCACAGGAAATGCATACAGTATTCTAAAGAAAAGAACATTAGCAGCAACATTTTCAATCATGGGAGCTATATATTCAAGAGCAATCAATAAAAACCACACAGAAACTGACAAACAACTAGTCAAAGGAATCATTTTTCTTAGATTCTTAACAGTATCCTTTTAAAGTAATTGCTTTTAGTCAATGTTACTTGCTATCGTTTGGTCTGCACTTTTTTTTTTTCTAAAATAGGATATATATCATTTCCATTAATATTTCAGTTGCCAAGGAGGATTTTACATGGATATATAGCAAAAGAGAAAAAATTTGCTGTTAATTTGAATACCCTAAAAACAAACAAATCCTAGATAATCAAAGTTTTAAAAAAAGTTCAAATTATATATATATATATATATATATATATATATATATATATATGTTTAAGTTGTTCACTCCCAAGTAAGGTTCACAGTTCATTAGTAAACACTGTTTATAAAATATCTAATTTGAAAGATGACGGAGATTTTCAAGATCATTCACATTCTTCTATATCAAATGGAATGCAAGTTTTGACATATCTTATCAAAAAGGATATCTTACAATATGGATCAAATAAGAGACATCTATCTACATATTAAGTCTATCTAAGTTCAGGGACATCCACAGTCTGAAACCTGACTAGCAGTGATGAATATTTTTGGCCACAGAAATTCATGAATTTATATAATAATAGTAGATTAATTGTAATGTCTATTTAGGAAAATGGGAAAGTACTCACATTATAAAATCAGCCATATTTCTCTGTAAATTATAGTTTTTCTGTTTGTAGAGAAGATGTCAACCTTCTCTAGTTGCTAGACAAAATTTCTTCCCCTCCAAGTTCATCCAGAAAGGAAAAACTAAACAAATTTTTTGTGGTTCCTTTGGTCTTTGTGTTTCCAGCACCTAGCACAATGCTTGGCACACAGTAGGTACTTAATAAATGATTGTTGATTTGAGTTAATATTTTTTTTAATGATAGGATGCAAGTGTTTAGCTAAGGAATCAAAATAGCTTAGGCTATGACTAGGCCACATCTTTCTCAGTTGATGTAATTTAGAAATTGCTTAGTTGTGCTTTATAGTAAATGCTCTGGAAAATTGCCAAGGCACTCCACATTTCTGAGTTCACTTTTCCAGGGAACTCTTTTAAATATCAATTAGTAGTGAAAATCTTTCTATACTAGTTTTTTTTTTTAAATGTCAAACTTGTATTTCTTCCTCCCTCCCTTGTTGTGTATCAATGGTGATATTTTGAAACCTTTACATTAAATTGATCATATTTTGTAATTAAGTATTTAAAAAAGAATTAAATACATGATAGCCAAAATCCTTGTAACTGCAGAATGTTTTTTTCTTCCACAAAAGAAAAGAAACTATAATAGAGTGAGTCAGAGGAAATAAAAAATATAAGAAGTAAACAAAAAGAGATATTGAAAATTGTTTTTTAAAAAACACTCAAAATACTTGTGTCAATTTCAGGATGATATATTATTATTTATTCATTTCAATATGATTTACATACTGCATTTATAAATTCTGAAATCAAGTTGTTATTTTTAAAGCATAAAAGGAAACTACTAATGAGCTTGGTAAATGAAATACAGAGCTAATTTATCAAAACTTTTGGTAATGATATAGGTTGATTTATGGAATTTCATAGTTTTTTGTTCATTGTAATATAAATGGTCATTTTCAATTTTATTTTGAAAGTTCCCAGACTCCTACACTGAAGGAAACAGAGGTAATAAAATAATATTGCATATGGTATATACTGTATAGGTGGATGAATTATTAGAAAACATAATTTAAAACCTCTACCTACCTAACAGAACATGTGCTTCCTTTTGCTTAACAAAAACACCCCTGAGGTTTACAATGATAGAGAAAGATG